>NC_134359.1:32531495-32657451 GCF_048569485.1 Anomaloglossus baeobatrachus
AATATATATATATTAATATATATATATTAATATATATATTAATATATATATTAATATATTTATATATATATATATATATATATATATATATATATATATATATATATATATATATATATATATATATATATATATATTATAAATATATATATAAATATATATTAATATATATATATTAATATATATATTAATATTAATATATATATATATATATATATATATATATATATATATATATATATATATATATATATATATATATATATATATATATATAATGTACATACAGAGCCTGGTGTAGGCAGGGGCAGCTTTCTGAGCTCTGCTAAATCTAAAAACTGTGTCACAACTGCTGCTGCCAGTAAAGTGACACATTGTTGGATTCAGGTTCTCTGCCCCACAATATGCTGCTCTCAGATGAGGCAGCAAAGGCCTGCTGACAGATTCCCTTTACCTATAGGGCTATGAAGCTATCTGGATTACTCGATCCATCCGTGCCTCTGCGAGTGCATACTTTAGGCCATTGATGGAACGATGTCGGTGGTCCAAACAACCAGTTAAAAGCCCACTGTCCCTGGAGCCGGGAGACCATACAACCTTTGAGTATAGTTGTGTGATTTCAGCAGGACTGGCTGGCGCCCTAAGGTGGGGAAGGATCAGGCATTTTGGTTTTCAACATGCCCAATCCTTTATTTTCAAGGCAGATAGTGTTCTGGTTTTGGCTGACTCCACTCTCCCCAATCATAAGCTATGTGTGCGGGTGTTTGGAGGATTGGCAGTCAGTGGTTATTGGAGGTGTACGCCATTTCTATGCAGCTTACCATCCCGGACCCTGATGACATCAGAAGATGTTTGCTCATACTATGACTTGTGTGGCTGCAGCGCCCGGGGCCTGGCACTCTTGGCATGTTCTCCGCCGCCCGGGGCCTGGCACTCTTGGCATGTTCTCCGCCGCCCGGGGCCTGGCACTCTTGGCATGTTCTCCGCCGCCCGGGGCCTGGCACTCTTGGCATGTTCTCCGCCGCACGGGGCCTGGCACTCTTGGCATGTTCTCCGCCGCACGGGGCCTGGCACTCTTGGCATGTTCTCCGCCGCACGGGGCCTGGCACTCTTGGCATGTTCTCCGCCGCACGGGGCCTGGCACTCTTGGCATGTTCTCCGCCGCTCGGGGCCTGGCACTCTTGGCATGTTCTCCGCCGCCCGGGGCCTGGCACTCTTGGCATGTTCTCCGCCGCCCGGGGCCTGGCACTCTTGGCATGTTCTCCGCCGCACGGGGCCTGGCACTCTTGGCATGTTCTCCGCCGCACGGGGCCTGGCACTCTTGGCATGTTCTCCGCCGCTCGGGGCCTGGCACTCTTGGCATGTTCTCCGCCGCCCGGGGCCTGGCACTCTTGGCATGTTCTCCGCCGCCCGGGGCCTGGCACTCTTGGCATGTTCTCCGCCGCCCGGGGCCTGGCACTCTTGGCATGTTCTCCGCCGCCCGGGGCCTGGCACTCTTGGCATGTTCTCCGCCGCCCGGGGCCTGGCACTCTTGGCATGTTCTCCGCCGCACGGGGCCTGGCACTCTTGGCATGTTCTCCGCCGCACGGGGCCTGGCACTCTTGGCATGTTCTCCGCCGCTCGGGGCCTGGCACTCTTGGCATGTTCTCCGCCGCCCGGGGCCTGGCACTCTTGGCATGTTCTCCGCCGCCCGGGGCCTGGCACTCTTGGCATGTTCTCCGCCGCCCGGGGCCTGGCACTCTTGGCATGTTCTCCGCCGCCCGGGGCCTGGCACTCTTGGCATGTTCTCCGCCGCCCGGCGCCTGGCACTCTTGGCATGTTCTCCGCCGCTCGGGGCCTGGCACTCTTGGCATGTTCTCCGCCGCTCGGGGCCATAGCAGTCCCTTTGCAGTTATAACAACCTCTTGGCTTTGGCCCCTCTGCTGTGACCTCGGGTGAACTCCGCTGCTGGTGTGTGCGGCTATATCTATAGTAGCTGATTGTGAAGTGATTGATGAAGCTCCTCGCTGTCGTCTTCTGACTTTGTGCTGCCGCCAGCGCGCCCCGTCCTCGTATATTTATAACCGGAGCCGTTGATGAGAATTCCCCCAGCGTGCGGGCTATGAAGGAGCTTGATTAAAGTGTAATATACCGTCCGCCGCCGAGCACCGCGCCGCTGTGCTTTTATTATTGCGCTCGGCCAGGCGTCCCTTGATGTTTCTCACAATCTGCTGATATTTCAGGAGAGCTTCGAATAAAAAAAGCTGTTTCTCTCTCAATATGGAGGGGGCTGTCAGATTAAGAGGCCGCAGCCGCCTTGTATCCTCCAGGAGCGGTCTGATTAGTTACTTCTCGTCTTATACCCCATACACCAGGGCTTGCGAGAATCTAATATTTTCAATATCCAGATTGATCCGACAGTCCCCGAAGCCGCATGGTAGGCAGAATTTTGGCATTTCAGTATTAAAGGGGATGTCCATCTCCTTGACATCTCCAAACCACTGTCACAGTGGGGCAGATTGGCGTACTACACGTATCAGAAGTGCTCAGTATTGCGATTTTTAGCTTGGGCTTTTCTGCTTGTGATTTCTGCCTATATCCGAGGCCTGTCAGGTTTATGCTGCGGATTTGCAGTTTGTGCGGATGAGCCCCATTCCCAGCAGGTGAGCAGTGGGGGGTTCAGAGGTTAGGACCCCCCAGCAATGATTATATGATGCAATGGGACATCTTTTACAATAATGAGAAAATCACTGGATTTTAATAAAATAGGCCTCCATGTACCTGGGTCTAATAGGACTGCAGAGTCTTCATACAGATGAGGTGCCGTCCAGCCTGGGGAATTGTCCTGTAGATTAGAACTACGTATTTCGATCATGCATGATGGAAGATGGTGGGGGTGGTGGATGATGGGGGTGGTGGTGGATGATGGGGGTGGTGGTGGATGATGGGGGTGGTGGTGGATGATGGGGGAGGTGGTGGATGATGGGGGTGGTGGTGGATGATGGGGGTGGTGGTGGATGATGGGGGTGGTGGTGGTGGATGATGGGGGTGGTGGTGGATGATGGGGGTGGTGGTGGATGATGGGGGTGGTGGTGGATGATGGGGGTGGTGGTGGTGGTGGATGATGGGGATGGTGGTGGATGATGGGGGTGGTGGTGGTGGTGGATGATGGGGGTGAAGGTGGATGATGGGGGTGGAGGTGGATGATGGGGGTGGAGGTGGATGATGGGGGTGGAGGTGGTGGTGGATGATGGGGGTGGAGGTGGTGGTGGATGATGGGGGTGGTGGTGGATGATGGGGGTGGTGGTGGATGATGGGGGTGGTGGTGGATGATGGGGGTGGTGGTGGATGATGGGGGTGGAAATGGTGGATGATGGGGGTGGAAATGGTGGATGATGGGGGTGGAAATGGTGGATGATGGGGGTGGAGGTGGTGGTGAATGATGGGGGTGGTGGTGGGTGGTGGAGGTGGATGATGGGGGTGGTGGTGGTGGGTGATGGTGGTGGACGATGGGGGTGGGGGATGGTGGATGATGGGGGTGGAGGTGGTGGTGAATGATGGGGGTGGTGGTGATGGTGGTGGGTGATGGACGATGGGGGTGGGGATGGTGGTGGATGATCATCTGTATTAGGAACAGTAACAGTTTACTGCCCTTGTCATCTTTGTAATTGGCCACATAGGATCTGCCTTGTAAAACAAGCCTTGATCTTGCATGAAACGGTCCATCAATGGTGAAGCGAGGCCCGTATGTATATGTATACACCGTGTGTTAACCATTTGCTTACCATAATTGCTCTCATTGTTTGCAGGAGCCATATTGGGCAGGTCGGAGACCCAGGAATGTATCTTCTATAATGCCAGCTGGGAGAAGGAAAAGACGAATCACAGCGGCATCGAGCGCTGCCTGGCCGACCCCGACAAGAGGCGGCATTGCTTCGCCACGTGGAAGAATAACTCTGGCTCCATAGAAATCCTGAAGCAAGGCTGCTGGTTGGACGATATCAATTGCTATGACAGGTAATAAAGGCGGCCGGTTTTCGTACATGTTGTATTGTATCCAAACTAAACTTGAAGAGCTTCTTCACATTGCCATCTTGTAGTCTGCAAAAGCAGAAACGGTACTGCCCAGAAACCCATAGACCGTGCTGGCAGAATATGGTGTCGCTGCACGATCGGTGGGCACCGGCGCCGATTTACTGCTCCGTCCACTTTGCAGTCTCTTTGCTAAACTAGAGCATGGACTCTCACCGAAAAGTCATGGTGTATGATAAGCCACCAAGTTATAAGATTTACAAAGACCGGAGAGAAATGAGTGGAAAGTGTGAAATTTTACCAAAAATTCAATTTCTGGATATGAATAGTCTTGTGATTCGCTGTATGCGCCATCATTCATTCTGCTCATTTTGAAGAAGTCCAGGACAAGGGGTTAAGAAAAATATTGGGGCCTCCACACGTTTCCCCACGGCTTCTTCTTTCCTTCTGCGCCGCCTGCAACATCATCTTCCTCCATCTTCACTCCTCTGCCTTTGGTGCTGCCTTTGGTTTGGGGTTTCCGATTATGGACAGTAATGGTAGCTTTAACCTACTGTTTGGGGGTTTGACCGCTCAGACCCCATTAATAAAGCCCAGCTGTTGTGCAGAGAGGACCACTTGGCATCAGGGATAGAAAGCGGTAAAGAAGATACCGTTGACTGGCGGCATTAGTAAAGCTCAAGCCTTAGATACAATGAAACCTTCCTGCAAGGCCCGAGGGGGGCAGAATGTGACTCGGGGAGCTTTTGGTCCCTCTGTCATGTTACCGGCCCCCTCAGGCCCAACGCAGTGCGTGACGCTACAAATTGGAATTGCCTGGAGTGTTTACTCTAAAAAATGGCGTGTAAAGTATTTCCGCTGGAGAAATCTGCAGCGTTCTCACTTTGCTTTTTAGTTTTATTATTTAGTAATGTAATAGATTAACATACATTTTATTTTTTTTCTTACCAGCGTCGACTGCATAGAAAGAAAGGAGAACCCGGATGTGTTTTTCTGCTGTTGTGAAGGCAACACCTGCAATGAGCGATTCTTCCACAGTCCGGAGATGGAGGTCACGCACCGTAAGTAGCCCCCGTCTGCTGAAATATCCGACCCTTGGCTTTCTGCAACGGTCGTGCGTTTCGTGTCGCAGGTCCATGTGCAGATCCGCAAGTGTTTACTGTTTCAGAACAGGATACATTGGAATAAGATGCTTGTTGCCTATTTCGTTTTTTATTTTTTTGGAATTTAAGCTTTAAATCTGCAGCCACAGGGGATGTGGATTTTTGTGCTACATGCACATACAAAAAAAATGAAAAAAATTCTGTTGCAGATTTAAGAGCCAAAATAAAATGTTCAAGGTCTCAGCTCGCCATCGGGGATTAGAGATATTTGCAAACAGGAGCCGCCGATGCAAATTCCAGTGTTAACTGGAATATTTCTTGACAGTGTATTTAAAGGGTTAATCCCATGATGGATTATCACTAGGATGTGGATTAGCGGCCCGATTGTGCGAGACAGACTTTTGGGACCCTCACCAGTCTCGGGACCGCTTTTACACTGCATCATGACCTACGTTCACTAGTCCCATTGAGGCTTCCATCCGAAACTCCCCACCCCCCGCAAAACTGGTTTCAGACGCATGCGCCGACGGGACCATTGACTATAATGGAGCAGATGGGAGTCACCATGTGCTCTGTCGTGCACCATTTTCAGGTGTATACGCGTTCTGCAGGCGGACACCCAGGAGTAGTAGACGGTGTCTGGGTACGCCCCAAAATGGTGCAAGACAGGGCACACAGTGACTCGGTTTGCTCCATTATAGTCAATGGTCCCGTCGGCGCATGCGTCCGAATCCCATTTTGTGAGGGGTGCGGACAGAAGCCCTGATGGGACCACTGAACATAGGTCATGACACCGTGTGACAGCGGCCTTATACCCTTGAATTTATGTGCGGGTGTCGCAGAAGTCTTGATGGAAATATCCCTTCTAAAAAATGTTTATCAAGTAGATTCAGTCATCATATAATCCAGCGATGAGTGTAAAATATTAATTTCTGCAGTTTAAGTTCATCCCCGCACAGCAGGGTCATAGACTTTTGCAATGTGCGGTGTTGTACTCCTGCCTTCTGCGTCTGTCCCTGCTTTACTATGTGTGTGAATACTGGAAATTATTTTGTAGTGGCGGGGGAGGGGAGACTTTCCCATTCTCGGCAATGACCTGTATTGATGGCTGATTATTTTTTTTCTCTGTCCTTGCAGCAACGTTGCATCCCGTTCCGCCAAAACCGCCCCTGTTCAATACTTTGCTGTATTCCCTGGTGCCGATCATGGGGTTTGCTGTCATTGTTCTCATCTCGTTCTGGATGTATCGTCATCACAAGCTGGCTTACCCTCCGGTGCTGGTCCCTACACAGGTACGTCCCAGGTTGTGATACTGGTGGTGCCATGTACTGTTTATTATCCGTGTTGCTCAGTGATTTAGTAAGGGGGTTCACCGCTAGCCCCCCCGAGCATCGTCTCTCCTCAACCGGAAGCCATATTTTGTAGGTAGACCTTGTTACACTGCCGCCTATAAAGCTGTGAGACCCACTCTCTGCAGCATCTACTAATTAAAGGGATGTTCCTCTTGTTGCCGGTTCACTTTAACCCCTTTATTACCAGCGGCGTTGACTCCTGCATCCTCCTGCAGGTCCACTATGTCTATAGAGCAATACTTATTGTAGGTTCAGTTGTGGGATCCCTTTTAGCCCCTGGGGTCGGACAAGTCGTGGTCCCTTTTAGCCCCTGGGGTCGGACAAGTCGTGGTCCCTTTTAGCCCCTGGGGTCGGACAAGTCGTGGTCCCTTTTAGCCCCTGGGGTCGGACAAGTCGTGGTCCCTTTTAGCCCCTGAGGTCGGACAAGTCTTGGTCCCTTTTAGCCCCTGGGTTCGGACAAGTCGTGGGTCGCTCAAAGCCCCAGATTTGTGGCCAAGTACCCCAGTGACTCAATAAGGAGAACGTTGTCTACTTTGAGGATTCTTTGGTCACGATGATCCAAGGGGCTGAATAGCCGGCATTGGAGGTTCTTCTGATCACGGATGTTTGATGAAAGTTGGGTCGGACCCCGGTGAAGGTGATCCTGTTTGGCAGGAATCACATTGTTATTGAGGTGTTGAGTGGTCCGGGGGTTTCTTGGCCCATGTAGACTTTTGGTTGGTGGTGCCCGTCTATAAGATGGCTCCAGAGCAGCACGAGCCGTGACTGATGATGTTACTGAGCCTGGATTATAAGGGCCAGTGGCGAGCGACACTGATAATAGGGGTGAGCTGCGGATAGTCGGCCCCTGTCCCTCCCCCTCCTCGGCACAGCTCAGCCGGTGACTCTCGTAGTAGTGAATGTATCTGCTCAGCGAGACAGTCTGTATCAATAGCGCCAGCTTCATCTGTCAATAAGAGACTCTGGAACTGCTGAGTAGGCTGAACCGAAAACCCCAAACCCCCTGTAATCTGACAAAGGGGACGTGCAAGGCAAAACCAAAGAGCATTAAGTTGATGGTATCGGAGTCACTCGCTGACTGCAGATCTCAGCTGGAATGGCTCACAAAGTGAATTTGCATCGGGAAAGAATAATGGGAAACTGCCACAATCTCTGCATGACTATCCTGCGTGTAAGAGCGGAGGGAGGATTTCTGCTCATAATGTACAGTCAGTAAACCGCAGCATGTCCACTGGAGGGATCCATCCAGGTAGTTGTCAGCCTTCTGTCCTTTAAAAACAGTACTGTCATAGCAGCACATTAGTACTGTTACTAATCATGAATTGTATCTTTTATAATGCTTCTAAGCTGCACTCTTTATGTTGCTGGCATATTACAGCGACTCAATCAGCAGAATAGTGAGTGCAGCTCTGGAGTATAATGCAGGATGTAACTTGGGATCAGTACAGGATAAGTAATGTAATGTATGTACACAGTGAGTGCAGCTCCTGGATATAATGCAGCATGTAACTTGGGATCAGTACAGGATAAGTAATGTAATGTATGTACACAGTGAGTGCAGCTCTGGAGTATAATACAGGATGTAACTCCGGATCAGTATAGGATAAGTAATGTAATGTATGTACACAGTGAGTGCAGCTCTGGGGTATAATGCAGGATGTAACTTGGGTTCAGTACAGGATAAGTAATGTAATGTATGTACACAGTGAGTGCAGCTCCTGGATATAATGCAGCATGTAACTTGGGATCAGTACAGGATAAGTAATGTAATGTATGTACACAGTGAGTGCAGCTCTGGAGTATAATACAGGATGTAACTCCGGATCAGTATAGGATAAGTAATGTAATGTATGTACACAGTGAGTGCAGCTCTGGGGTATAATGCAGGATGTAACTTGGGTTCAGTACAGGATAAGTAATGTAATGTATGTACACAGTGAGGGCAGCTCTGGAGTATAATACAGGATGTAACTCCGGATCAGTATAGGATAATGTATTTACAGTACACAGACTGCACCAGCAGATTAGCGAGTGCAGCTCTGGAGTATAATATAAGCGTTATCTCTGCAATCGATAATGTACACAGTGACTGCACCAGTAGAATAGTGAATGCAGCTCTGGAGTATACTACAGGATGTAACTCAGGATCAGTACAGAATAATGTATGTATGCCATGACTCTACCAGCAGAATAGTGAGTGCAGCTCTGCAGTATAATAAAATGTCATTCAGGATCCTGGACTTAATAGCTGGTGGAATCGTTTGTACGTCGGCAGTGTCCAGATTATGCTGTAATGGTTTTTACTCCTTGTAGTTTGTGGATTGCAGTGTTCAGTAATGCATTTGGATGTGTTTTGAGCAGACGGTGGTAGGGATTTGAGGGTGGGGTCTCCCCAGTCATGGCCCCGCTCCTTGTGTACAATCTGTCATGTACATATTACAGTGGATGGAGCCTGAAATTTCTATGACATCACTGCCCTCTTGTGTTCAGAAATTGAAACTGCACGTTAGCACTTTCCCATGTGAACTGTGACTGTGTTTTGCATTGGCTGATGGGACTCTTTTAGCCAAACTTGTTTTGTTCCATTTTTTTTTCTTGGGAAGCCGGTAACAGCACGTGCAATGTTAGGAATGTAAAATGACCTTAAGTGTTAGAGGTGCAGATAGTAATTCCTTTTGCATATGTGTTTTTCTTCACAAGCACGCCTTTCACATTATGATAGAGGTAAGAGACTGGTTTCCACAGACCGGTAACATCCACTGCTAATGCATGATACAATTTTTTTTTTTTTATTTTTTTTTTTAAATATCTATTTATTTTTTTTATTTTTTTTTTGGATGTGCTGTAACATGGAGACGCGTCAGCCTGCGAGCTTGCTTACTCCTCCACCGGGTTGGATACATGGAGATATACATTGACACAGAACTCTGCCTAACTCTGTCTAACAAATTGCTTTGCTCACCTTTGCAGGGGATGCGTTACAGATACATGGTCACCCTTGAGGAGAGGGATCATTTATTAGGGATTATTTATTATTTTTATTCTAAATAGGTCTAAAATTCCATGCCGATTTTATTTTCTTAATTTTTAATTGCCGTTAGAGCCACATTTTTCTCCATTAGACTAGTCTAGCAGGCGCTAGACAGCAAATATCATCCTGGAACCTCAACCCCAGAGATGCCACGGTCAATTAATGGCGGGGCAGCGGAGGGTCAGCTCTCCAAACTCTAGTTTCAGCTGCTTACTATTGCTTTTATGGCTTCTATGATTTTCCTTGCATAGAAAATGGTTTGTGACCAGAATAGGGCCTTACAAGAAAAGTTGGGTGCTCCCCCTAGTGGTGGCTGCAGTCACTACACAGTCTTCTAAATCTAGGTCTGTGCACGCAGTATGGAGCCCTGCATCCGAATAGCCAGAGAGTTGACACTTATTAAAGTCCTACGTTAGGAAATATAAGAGAATCGGCACAGAATTTTGGACCTTAAAGGTAAAAGATGGACATCTACATCCATGTGGCATGCATACGTAAAAAAAAAAGTTCACTTCTCCACCTTCCTTGAGAAATCGATAAACATTTAATTACAGGGAACCAGCCAGCAGGATTTTCATATATAAAGTAAAGCCAGTGCTGGCTTTAGGATGCTGAATGTAACCATACCTTTTGTTCTGAGATTGGATGTTTTATTTCCGAAATACGTGCAAGTAAAGTTCCAGCAATGCACTGCTATTTGATTGACAGGTGCAACAGGAAGGGAATATGTTGGTGGGGTTTTGCTATCTATTCCCGCCCCTGTCTGCCTGCCTGGCCTTCCTCCCCCTGTGGCCGTCGTAGACGTTATTTCTATTGCAGACAGACAAACGCAGGCAAGAATAGATAGCAAGCCCCGACCCACATATTCCCTTCCTGTTGCACCTGTCAATCAAATAGTGCATTGCTGGAACTTTACTTGCACATATCTCTGAAATAAAACCTCCAATCTCAGAATAAAAGCAATGCTTACATCCAGCATCTTAGCGCCAGTATAGCACTGGCTTTACCTTATATATGAAAATCCTGCTGGCTGGTTCCCTTTAAAATGCCTTTCTTTTTTTTTTTTTTTTTTTTTTTTTTTTTTCCTTTAAGGAAAAAGTGCAGGTTGTTAGCCGCCCCTTACACGAGGAGGGGACGGCGTGTGGCATACACTTTGCGTTCTCAGTAAATCATTAAAGATCACTTGCAACTAAAATAGAAAAAAAAAGGTCATCCTTGAGTTGTTAAATTGGTCAAATTAACCCTTTTTTGGCTTTGACTATTCCTGGGAAACCTGGGTGAGTGAAATAAATGTTATCAATTTTTTACAACAGTTTCCAAAAAAATGTTTGGCTACAAACTGTATCTAAGGGTACGGGGATTAATGTCCACATCCAAAATCACTACTTTGAAATTCTGGAAAAGTGTCGGCCACAGCAGCCGGGCGCCATCGGATGCTCCGTGCATCAACTAAGTGGTTAATTACATTTTTTAACAACTTGGTGATGAGTCCTTCAGGTCATTCATATGGGGGAAGGAGGGGGGGGGTGGTGATATTTTAGGTGGAAGTGATCTTTAGCCATAGAGTGATGCATTGTGGTGAGGATCAGAGCAGATCATGTGCTTTGCAGCATAGGTTGTGCATGTGCAGCGCTGGCCGCGGCCATGATACCAGACCGCTAACTGGTTGTGTCTCTTGCAGGACCCGGGCCCTCCGCCGCCATCGCCTCTGCTGGGGTTGAAGCCTCTGCAGCTGTTGGAGGTGAAAGCTCGAGGAAGGTTCGGCTGCGTGTGGAAGGCGCAGTTACTGAGCGAGCTGGTGGCTGTGAAGATATTCCCCATTCAGGTATGTGCCGGCGTGTCCCGACAGGACGCCTCATTCCTGGAGCTCAGACGCCTTACCTGCAACATGCAGGACTAGGGCAAGGTGAAATCTGTGCCGCCGTCCCATTAATGTGACCTCCAACTGTCTAACCACTTAGATGCCATTGTCAGCAATGACCTTCATACCTAAGGGGTTAAACACCCAAGATCAAATGTCTCTCCTATCCCGGCCATTAGAGCAGATCATCAGCTGGATCTTAAAATCCTTAAATGCCAGTGCAGGGGCAGCCCCATGGCCGGTGCCCTAACAATATGGCAGCTGCTTTTGACTTACTATTATGTCAATTTCCATTCTGCGCCATAACAGTTTTCGTCTAATGTGGGCTGTGAATCAATCAAGAAATAACGTCTGGAACACAATTCTGAGTCTGAACTGGGTGCAAAAACCTAAAAAATCTACACTAATGGAGAGAAGGTATGCACACCAGTGACTATGCAAGGGGAATATATGAAAAGCAGAAACTGCTGTGTGAATACTGACATGAAAAATCCAATAGCTACATGTAAGAGTGAAAATGTGAAAAATGGAATCTGCATTACTGCCAGGAACATATGAACAAAGAGAAATTTAGCTACTGAATTGATCAATGCAATAGAGCCCCAACACTACGCCAAAGTATTTCTCTACGTTGGGGTCCCTAGCTAGTGCACAACTTACCGTGTTGGGAAGCTGAGACCCCGGCTATATATGCGTATAATGTGGACTGACAATAGGTGTGGGTGGGGCCGGGTTCACAAACTCTCCATATAGTGTAGATTTTTTAGGTTTTTGCACCCAGTTCAGACTCAGAATTGGTGTTCCAGACGTTATTTCTTGATTGATTTGTAGTCTTTCGTTTGTGAACCCGGCCCCACTCACACCTATTGCCAGTCCACATTATACGTATAAATAGCCTGGGTCTCAGCTTCCCATACACAGTAAGTTTAACTGCATGAGAGGACACACACAAGCTAGGGACCCCAACGTAGAGAAATACTTTGGAGTAGTGTTGGGGCTCTATTGCATTGATCAATTCAGTAGCTAAATTTCTCTTTGTTCATATGTTCATGGCAGTAATGCAGGTTCCATTTTTCATACCTTCACTCTTGCATATAGCTATTGGATTTTTCATGTCAGTATTCACACAGCAGATTCTGCTTTTCGTATATTCCCCTTGCATAGTCACTGGTGTGCATTCCTTCTCTCCATATAATGTGGCCTGTGGTCAGAGCTTCCGTTTGTGAACATGGAGGTCATGATTTCGAGTCTCGGGGAAATCAAAGCAAAAGGAAACGGTTTGTTTCTGTTGCAAAAAAGGCGATTCCAGCAGCTAAATAGGAAAGGGTTCTTTACAGTTAAAGCAGCCAGACTGTAGAATACTGTACCACAAGAGGTAGTAATGCCTGACACTAGTAAAGGGAATCTGTCACCTGAATTTTGCCATGAAACTAAAAGAATCCCCTTCTGCAGCTTTTGGGCTGCATTCTGGAAAGGTTCCTCTTGCTACTGACCCCCATTTCAGACCTAAATAAACACTTTATAAAATCTTACCTTTTGGTATGCTAATGCGCTTTGCTGGCAACGGGGGCGGGCTGTACTTCTTCCGTTATTCCCCTTCCTGCCACTGTTCCCCTGTGTTGATTGACATCGATGAGGCCGCCGCCCTCATGTTACGCAGTGCTCCTGAAGTCTCGCGCATGCCCAGTGGCACTATCGCGGGACTGAGCGCTGTTCAAATCGCGAGCACCGGTGATGTAATTGCGCAGGTGCGAGATTATGGGCGGCGCTGTGAATGTCATCACAAACGTCCTCCAAGTACCCACACACGATCTCGTGTCCGCGGTAATGGGTAACGTGGAGGATATGGCCAGAGCTAGTGCATAACGGTGGAGGCAGAGGGAAAAAGCGCGGGCACGAGATTACGTGCGGGTATTTGGATGACGCTGATGATTGAACAGTGAATCAACGCTTGCACACTTTATTTTTATTTTTTTTTTTAAAATTATCTCTCGTTTTGAGTCCTATGCTTCTAGTAACCTATGAAATATATTGTATTTTCCGGATTATAAGATGCACCCCCTTGCACCCTCCCCCCCAAAAAAAAAACTGCTGGAAAAACGTGGGTGCGTCTTTATCAGATATACTTTGCCATGGTGGCGCAGGGTCGGCGATACTATTGAGGGCTCGGAGGAGGGGACAGTGTCACTGCAGTGGAGCGGCTAAGGAGGGTTACAGGACAGAGGGTCAACGATAACTGGGGGCTGTCATGGCAGGTGCCATTGATCTGCCAGCGCGCGGTCCATTGAACTCCCAGCAGTTGACACGATGGACTTCAAGAAAATGGCTGCAGAGGCAAATCTGCGCATGTGTCGCAGTCGTTTTTCCTAAAGTCCATCGCGTTTAGCGACAATAGTTCAGTGGAGCGCGCTGGAAAATCAATGCCGCCCGCCGCGATACTCCTTAACCCACAGTATCACTGACCCTCCTGAGCCATGACACTCGCATCTCCAGGCCCCGCAGTATTGCTTACCCTCCGTGCACTGACCCTCCTGAGCCGCAACACTCGCTCCTCTGAGTCCGCAGCATTGCTTACACTCCGTGCACTGACCCTCCTGAGCCACAACAATCCTTTCTCTGAGCCTGCAGCATCGCCGACCATGCCTCCTGTGACCCTCCTGAGCCACGATACTCGCTCCTCCAAGCCCGCAGCATTGTTTACCCTCCGTGCACTGACCCTCCTGAGCTGCGACACTCGCTCCTCTGAGCCCGCAGTATTGCTTACTCTCCGTGCACTGACCCTCCTGAGCTTCGACACTCGCTCCTCTGAACCCGCAGTATCATTGACCCTCCTGAGCCACGATACTCGCTCCTCCAAGCCCGCAGCATTGCTTACTCTCCGTGCACTGACCGTCCTGAGCTGCGACACTCGCTCCTCCGAGCCCACAGTATTGCTTACTCTCCATGCACTGACCCTCCTGAGCTGCAACACTCGCTCCTCCGAGCCCGCAGTATTGCTTACTCTCCGTGCACTGACCCTCCTGAGCTGCGACACTCGCTCCTCTGAGCCCGCAGTGTTGCTTACTCTCCGTGCACTGACCCTCCTGAGCTGCGACACTCGCTCCTCCGAGCCCGCAGTATCATTGACCCTCCTGAGCCACGATACTCGCTCCTCCAAGCCCGCAGCATTGCTTACTCTCCGTGCACTGACCCTCCTGAGCTGCGACACTCGATCCTCTGAGCCCGCAGTATCATTGACCCTCCTGAGCCACGACACTCGCTCCTCCGAACTCGCAGTATTGCTCAACCTCCGTCCACTGACCCTCCTGAGCCCCGACACTCGCTCGTCTGAGCCCGCAGTATTGCTTACCATCCTGAGCTGCGACACTCTCTCCTCCGAGCCCGCAGTATCATTGACCCTCCTGAACCGCGACACTCGCTCCTCCGAGCCCGCAGTATTGCTTACCCTCTGTGCATTGACCCTCCTGAGCCGTGACATCACCCCTGCCTCATTTGACCCTCCTGAACAGCTCCACCACTGCCGCCCCCCCCCACCCCCTCTTGTGAGCGATCATTTAAGACTCATTAGGATTATAAGACTGACCCCAAATGTTTTGTGTTTTTTTCCCTATTTTCCTCCTCTAAATTTGGGGTGCGTCTTATAATCCAGTGCATCTTATAAAACTAAAAATATGGTACATTAGAAAGTAACGGGGTGTGACCGACTGATTGGAGACACGCCAGCGCACTGTGGACACAAAACAAAAGACCTTTTCAATTGAGATGTTTTTAAAAAATGCTTTACTTTTTATTTCGGATGCATAAAAAAAAAATAAATAAATGCCGCCAACTCTTTGTACTTTTTCAGGACAAACTGTCTTGGCAAAATGAGTATGAAATCTACAGCCTGCCCGGTATGAAGCATGAAAACATCCTGCAGTTCATCGGTGCAGAGAAGCGCGGCACCAACCTGGACACAGATCTGTGGCTCATATCCGCTTTCCACGACAAGGTAAATGGTGGCGCCGTCCACGCTGCCCATTCACTCCCCTCAACTTCCTACAACCAGGGTGGTCTGCATGTGCATGATTTGGCCCTTTTAAAGGGGTCCTCCGGCCATGCAGATGCGGTGAAGGATAAACGCTGGAAGGTCCGTACGCGCGACGTAGCTTTGTGCTAGTTGTTAATTGGACCCCCCCACTCCCATATCTAGCGGTGCCACTTCAAGGAAAATTAAGCATTAGGCCGCGCTCACATCAGCGGTAATTTGCCGTAAAACCGGATCTGGCACAAATGCATTTCCTATGGACTCGCGGCAAGATCTGGCGCGCGCAATAGCATGTGACCGGATCTTGCCGCGAGTCCATAGGAAATGCATTGAAGTGAAACGCATTTGTGCCATATCCGGTTTTGAGGCAAAATACCGCTGATGTGAACGCAGCCTAACACAAGTCCCATTGAAATCAATGGGATGCGCATTCGATTTTGGTCTTTCATAGGTTATTTGCTACCTTTGTGGCTAATAGACGAATTCCTTTAGATATTAACTTGCCCCGGTTGGATCCAATCCTCATTATTTCCCAAATTTAGGTTTCTAGGACCTGCCTTCATCTTGTGTCATCTAAGTGTCTACATAGTTGGTGACATGATGCGTAGGTAAAAGACGTAGTTATAGGAGCAACAGTCATAAAATCAGCAGGAGAAGCTCGGAAAGACAAATCGAAGATCATTACATTTACAAATCCTCCTGCTAGATTGAGCTCACTGACAAGTGCTCAGTTAACCCAAACCCAAAAGACAGTGCTGCACAGAGGAGAAGACAAAGAAAAAGGAGCCAGCACGATCTGAAATTGGCATGCGTCATAGAAAAAGTGCAAATTCACAGATTTATTCCAACTGTACTATAATAAAAAAATGAGTTTTTTAGCAAATAATTGATCAATTCTTTGAGCCACCCCTGCCAACGTCACGGCAAATCTCAATAGGGGGGTCTTAACCTATATTATGTATGGCAGGGGTGGCTCAAAGAATTGATCAATTATTTGCTAAAAAACTCATTTTTTTATTATAGTACAGTTGGAATAAATCTGTGAATTTGCACTTTTTATATGATGCATGCCATTTCCAGATCGTGCTGGCTCCCCTCTCAGAGGAGAAGACAAGTGGTGCATTGTTTTTAATGAAATTGCAATTCAAATCATTCCAAATTGCAAATATGATTTGTAGCTCCAGCTATGTGATAAAGAAAAAAAAGTGACCTCCCCCCGAAAGGTGGACAACCCCTTTTTTTAACATAAAAAAAAAAAAAATAAATGTGCCTATTTTCTGTCCCTAAAGGGTTCACTCACAGACTTTCTCAAGGCGAATGTGGTGACATGGAACGAACTCTACCAGATTGCAGAAACCATGGCCAGAGGTCTGGCGTACCTTCACGAGGATATCCCAGGTCTAAAGGACGGGCATAAACCCGCCATAGCCCACAGGTACGGGTTTCCATCCTCTTCATGCTGTGACTCCACCTTGTCCTGCGAGTCCCGTTCTAACCACCGAATTGTTCATTTCATCGTAAAGGGACATCAAGAGCAAAAATATACTCTTGAAAAACAACCTGACGGCGTGTATAGCAGACTTCGGCCTGGCATTAAAGTTCGAGGCGGGTAAATCGGCCGGTGATACTCATGGCCAGGTAGGTGTTTGAGGGAAATTTATTTAACATTTCTACACCCCCCACCCCCACCCCAATTTGCTTAGATATTTGCCACACATCGCAGGTAAATTATAGATCTCCTTAGCTTGGTTGACCAGCAATATGGTGGAGGATGATGACTTCTCTAACGTGCATATTTCCCCCCCAGGTGGGCACTAGAAGGTATATGGCTCCGGAGGTGCTGGAGGGCGCTATAAACTTCCAGAGAGACGCCTTCTTGAGGATAGACATGTATGCATTCGGCTTGGTTCTTTGGGAACTGGCGGCACGGTGCACAGCGTCTGATGGTGAGTTCGGAGACCTTGGCATCCATGCTTAGATTTTACAGCTATGCCAACATTAAGGCTATGTGCTCGCGGGACTTTGTACCTGCGGATATATCCACAGGTTTCCCGCAGCTGATCCCCCGGAATCCGCCGCGATCCATAGCTGCAGGATTGTAGCGGAATATCTGCAGTAAACCTGCGGACGTCCCGGCCTCTATCTCCATAGTGGAGGGCCTGGAATTCCGCAGGTATTTCCGCAGGAACAATTGACATGCGGTTACGTGCGGCTGCGGGAAATCCGCAGCATATTCCGCAGCCGCACATACCGCAGCATGGACACAGCAGTACCCATGTCCCATAGGATAACATGGGGAGTGCCTGTACTTGCTAAAACCTGCAGATTTATCTAGAAAATCCAGATAAATCCGCATGTTTTCCGCGGCAGAGTCCCGTGGACACATAGCCTAAAGGAGGTGTAAAATCTAAAGTGTGATTGCAAAAAAAAAAAAAAAAAGATGTCTGCAGCTTTCCAGTATACGGTGTCTTCCAAGATCTGTTTTCTGATTTCTGCTTTCATTGCTGGTTCCAGTCTGGACCAAGGGAGTATCTTCTACCGCAATGTATCTTTCTGTCATTTCGGTGCAGGTCCGGTGGACGAGTACATGTTGCCGTTTGAAGAGGAGATTGGGCAGCACCCGTCTTTGGAGGACATGCAGGAGGTGGTTGTACATAAAAAGAAAAGGCCCATTTTAAGGGAATGTTGGCAGAAACACGCAGTAAGTACAGTCCTACCATGAGTGACCAAAGCTTTGTGTAATTGCATCAGGCGTGGAGCGTGTTCCCAACGCTGGTGACTGAAGGGATGGTTCAGAGCATGTAGCTGCTCATTGGGACTGGATTACTGGCCTGTAGGTGTCCTGGTGTTGCCAAATCCTCTGCACTGTTTATTGGTACTTGCCGATCAATGAAGATGTGTCTGAAAAATTCCTATGCTGCAGATTTGTTGTTTGAAGACATTTCTGCAACTGAAAAATATAATTTCAGAATGTGAATGTGGTTATTTCAGCAACTGCGATTCAGATGTATGGAGCCGGCGCAGGATTTTCTGCAACAAATGCACTCTAATTATTCCATCCTTTTATCTATACCTGCTTCCCTGTCCTGAGGACTCTCCTTGGCCCAGCCATGTGCTTGCGTCTCCCCCAAGGACTCACTGTGTGCTTGTCTGACCCGAGGACTCGCTGTAGTCCAGCCGTGTGCTTGTCTGACCCGAGGACTCGCTGTAGTCCAGCCGTGTGCTTGTCTGACCTGAGGACTCGCTGTAGTCCAGCCGTGTGCTTGTCTGACCTGAGGACTCGCTGTAGTCCAGCCGTGTGCTTGTCTGACCCGAGGACTCGCTGTAGTCCAGCCGTGTGCTTGTCTGACCTGAGGACTCGCTGTAGTCCAGCCGTGTGCTTGTCTGACCTGAGGACTCGCTGTAGTCCGGCCGTGTGCTTGTCTCCTCCGAGGACTCGCTGTAGTCCGGCCGTGTGCTTGTCTCCTCCGAGGACTCGCTGTAGTCCGGCCGTGTGCTTGTCTGACCTGAGGACTCGCTGTAGTCTGGCTGTGTGCTTGTCTGACCCGAGGACTCGCTGTAGTGCAGCCGTGAGCTTGTCTCCCCCGAGGACTCGCTGCAGTGCAGCCGTGTGCTTGTCTGACCCGAGGACTCGCTGTAGTCCAGCCGTGTGCTTGTCTGACCTGAGGACTCGCTGTAGTCCAGCCGTGTGCTTGTCTGACCCGAGGACTCGCTGTAGTGCAGCCGTGTGCTTGTCTCCCCGAGGACTCGCTGTAGTGCAGCCGTGTGCTTGTCTCCCCGAGGACTCGCTGTAGTCCAGCCGTGTGCTTGTCTGACCCGAGGACTCGCTGTAGTCCAGCCGTGTGCTTGTCTGACCCGAGGACTCGCTGTAGTCCAGCCGTGTGCTTGTCTGACCCGAGGACTCGCTGTAGTCCGGCCGTGTGCTTGTCTGACCCGAGGACTCGCTGTAGTCCGGCCGTGTGCTTGTCTCCCCCGAGGACTCGCTGTAGTCCAGCCGTGTGCTTGTCTGACCCGAGGACTCGAGGTAGTCCAGCCGTGTGCTTGTCTGACCCGAGGACTCGCGGTAGTCCAGCCGTGTGCTTGTCTGACCCGAGGACTCGCGGTAGTCCAGCCGTGTGCTTGTCTGACCCGAGGACTCGCTGTAGTCCAGCCGTGTGCTTGTCTGACCCGAGGACTCGCTGTAGTCCAGCCGTGTGCTTGTCTGACCCGAGGACTCGCTGTAGTGCAGCCGTGTGCTTGTCTAACCCGAGGACTCGCTGTAGTCCAGCCGTGTGCTTGTCTGACCCGAGGACTCGCTGTAGTGCAGCCGTGTGCTTGTCTGACCCGAGGACTCGCTGTAGTCCAGCCGTGTGCTTGTCTGACCAGAGGACTCGCTGTAGTCCAGCCGTGTGCTTGTCTGACCAGAGGACTCGCTGTAGTCCAGCCGTGTGCTTGTCTGACCAGAGGACTCGCTGTAGTCCAGCCGTGTGCTTGTCTGACCAGAGGACTCGCTGTAGTCCAGCCGTGTGCTTGTCTGACCCGAGGACTCGCTGTAGTCCAGCCGTGTGCTTGTCTGACCCGAGGACTCGCTGTAGTCCAGCCGTGTGCTTGTCTGACCAGAGGACTCGCTGTAGTCCAGCCGTGTGCTTGTTTGACCAGAGGACTCGCTGTAGTCCAGCTGTGTGCTTGTCTGACCCGAGGACTCGCTGTAGTCCAGCCGTGTGCTTGTCTGACCCGAGGACTCGCTGTAGTCCAGCCGTGTGCTTGTCTGACCAGAGGACTCGCTGTAGTCGGGCCGTGTGCTTGTCTGACCCGAGGACTCGCTGTAGTCGGGCCGTGTGCTTGTCTGACCAGAGGACTCGCTGTAGTCCGGCCGTGTGCTTGTCTGACCAGAGGACTCGCTGTAGTCGGGCCGTGTGCTTGTCTGACCAGAGGACTCGCTGTAGTCCAGCCGTGTGCTTGTTTGACCAGAGGACTCGCTGTAGTCCAGCTGTGTGCTTGTCTGACCCGAGGACTCGCTGTAGTCCAGCCGTGTGCTTGTCTGACCCGAGGACTCGCTGTAGTCGGGCCGTGTGCTTGTCTGACCCGAGGACTCGCTGTAGTCCAGCCGTGTGCTTGTCCATCATTCAGTGTTCTGAATATTCTTCCTTTCTCTCTAGGGGCTGGCGATGCTCTGCGAGACGATAGAAGAGTGCTGGGATCACGACGCGGAAGCGCGGTTATCGGCGGGCTGCGTAGAGGAGCGGATTATCCAGATGCAAAGACTTACAAATATTATCACCACCGAGGACATTGTAACAGTGGTCACAATGGTGACAAACGTGGACTTCCCACCCAAGGAATCGAGTCTATGATACTTGCACTTGACCAACAGAACTCGGAGCTGCTATAAGCTAAGGAATGACTTTGCCTTTTTTTTCGGATGGTTGGTCTTTTATTGCGGCGTCCGTCGGACGGGACGCACCAGACTTATTTCATTCCACGTGACGGTTGTGCAAAAAAAAAAAAAATAGAGGAAAACTTTAAGAAAAAAAAAATTATGAAAAACAAATAACATTTAAGGAATGAATAAAATATGAAGAAACACGGACCTCTCCGGATCCTCTCGCTCTCTGGATAATTGGCCGACACCAGTTTTGTAAATGTCAGAAGAGACTGAAACCTTGAGTGAACTACTGCTATAAATATATATATATGTATGTATGTGTGTATGCATATATGTATATATAATATATGTATATAATATTATGCACACATATGTATACATACACACATTTATATATATACACACATACCTGTATGTATGTGTGTATATATATATCATACAAATATTTTTTATTTTATTTTTTTTTTTTAATCAAAGCATTTCATTTTCAGATTTAAGAAAAAAAGGGTAAATGTTTTTATCGCATTTGCTGTTGTGTTTCTATCAATGACTATTGTAATGCCAATATGACACAGCTTGTGAATGTTCCCTGTGCTGCTGTTCTATGTACAGAAACCGAAAAAGAAAAAAAATATATATATCTATATATTTTTTTTTTTTTATTTTATTTTTTATTTTCTTTTTAAACCGTGGGACATTTAAAAGAGGCTTCCAGGCATATAACCTCCCTCAACGAGCTATACCTCAGTTCCACATTCTCTAAATTTTAAATTCTACATTTGCAAAAGAAAAAAAAAAAAAGAATAACACTAAGCAATTTTAATAAGTGACAAATTTAATTTTTTTTTATTTTTTAATATATATGTATACGTATCACAATGTCGACATGCTATTTAAAGTCAAAGAGCCGTACGATGTGTTTAACCCATCTGTCCAGTTTTCTTTTGAGATGCATGGCTCATGGATTAAATACACCTCCACCACGGGAAGGGTTAATGTGACAAAATAACCATTCCTTTAATGGTGTTTTTTTTTTTTTGTTTTTTTTATATCCCGCTCCTCCTCACTTTATGTAGGTAAAGCATTACCTGCCAATGTATTATATAGGTTTGCTGTGTCTGAGGAATTATTGAAAATAGAAGCATGTTTTTATTTTATTTTTTTTTTTTAATCTGAAAAAAATATTTTATTTTATTTTTTTGCAAGCTCGAACACTGGAACACTCAAGTTCTCCTCAATTTCTTATTTATGTTGTACGTCTGTTCAGCGAGCGGCCGGCGCGGCCGCTTCCGGATCTCCTCAGGAAGTTTCACGACCCAAAATTCCTCACTATGCGCTTTTTATTTTTTATTCAGAATTGCAATCACACAGTGCCATCGTGTCAAGAGGAACATGCGAAATCCGACCGGTGGTCAATTCCCCCCCCACCCTCCGTGTGGATTTTTACATGGCCGATTTCACATGTTGACCTTTATATTACAAAAATATATATATATATATTATCAGGGATAATTTGATGAATTGTAAAACCCTACATTATGCAACTCCTGTTTCCGGGTTTAACCAATACTGACATGGATCGCACAGATTTGGTATAGAGCGAGATATATACACACACATGCTGGCAGATGGTGGTGGTTTTTGGGGGTGGGGGGGTTTAAACATAGGAATAGGTGCCAAGGTGCCAAAGTCTGTCTCAGTGTGGAGAAAATAAATTAAAGGGAACCTACCTTGCATGAGAAACCCCTTTAAGGTCATGTGCGCACTAGAAACTGACTTTTTCTTAAGGAAAAAACGGACCCTCTGAAAGAATACCGCACCTGCGGTAAAAAAAACGCAAAAAAATCCGCATGCGTTTTTTTCCTGTGGGTTTTTACCATTATGGCAAAAACCGCAGGGACCTGCAGAAAAGTGACATGCACATTAAGGCTATGTGCCCACGGGACTCTGTATCTGCGAATTTTTCTGCATCAAAATCCGCAGCTTTCCCCCGGAATCTGCACCTTTTTCATGGGTGCGGATTTTGTGCACGATTTCCGCTGCAGAAAAATCTGCAGCGTGTGCACAGCATTTCCCAAATGCCATAGAAATGGCTGGGGAGTAGCTGTGCTGCAGATTTCTGGAAAATCCGCGGCAAAATCCGCGCATTTTCCGCAGCGGAAATTCCGTGGGTAAATGCACAGGTATAAAAAAAAAACGTAGTGTGTGCACAGCATTTTTTTTATACTCATAGGTTTTGCTGGGGAATGACTTTACAAATATTAGAAACATTTTCTGCAACAAAATCCGTGGTAAATCCGTAGCGTGCGCACATAGCCTTAATTTGGTCACATTATGAATGTCCAGGTCAGTCGGATTGTCCACGATTAGAAAAAAAAGAAAAGAAAAAAAAACAGCGCCACCCATGTTTACAGGTTGTGTGTGATATTGCAGCTTAACCTTATGAATAGAAGAGCTGCATTACCAGACATGGAGTGTGAACAGGGCTGGAGTTGTTTTGGGAGGGAAAAAAAGGCAGCCATGTTTTTCTAATACTGGACAACCCCTTTAACGCCTAACCACATACATGGGAAGCGCCCCTCCTGCACAGAGTCTCGTTGGTCAATGTGTAAGGGTTAATTAAAAACAGGCAAAATGGCAAGTGCCCTTACTTAAAGGGGTCCATGCAGGCGTCCGGTTCTCTTTATCGCATCCATCAGAGTCTGCAGCCACGTGATGTCCTCACCTAATGTTATGCAATGTTGCCCTCTCTGGGCCTCGTGGTCGGACCCCCCCCCCCCCTTTTTTTTTTTTTTTTAAGGACAGGCCGTCTCCGTTCTGGAAATCTAAACGCTCTGGCTGCAGGGCGGTGACTGTGCGTTGTAACCAATTTGTGCATGCCAAAGTCAATGTTCTGTTCCTATCCTCTGGATTTTACAGTGAACCTCCATGAATCTAGTATTACGTTCTGTCTATTATAACGCAGGAAATGTGTATTATTATTATTATTATTTTTGTTTTTACAATATCACTGTAAGTGCCGAGTACCAGGCTGCTGCTCGGGGTGCACAAAAGACAAACCGTCCAGACTGGAGGAAAGCCCATCCCTTAAATATACAGCAATCGTATGATTAATATCACATATTGGGAAATATTTCCATTATTTTTAGCTTTACAGATCATGTCCAGAATACGAGTGGTCGTCATTTACAAAGAACATTTGTATACGAGGAACGAACCATGTGATTGTGTTTTTAAAGCTGATGGGATGTTTTTGTTGAGCCGGCGGGGCAGGCGCTCTGCATCCGTTCGGGGTGGTCCTTTTAATAGTAAGGGACGTCCTGCTGATTTGAGATTGCAAGGAAGCGAACAGATCTGTAGTGAGCTGTAATGTAAAGATCTATAGGAAAAAAATAATCATGTCCCATCAGAGCTTATATTGGGGCGATTAGTTTCTCCTTCTAGAGGTGTTTTTTGCTTTTTATTTTACATGTTTTGGGGGGTTTTTTTTAACACAATTATGCAAAAAAAATAAATAAACTTGACACCTGTCATATCGGAAATTTTAATTGCCGGGGATCCTTTTAAGCGCCCCCCCCCTTCCACCGCTAAAAGGACACAGCAGAAGTTGTGCTCAATACAAAATCTAGAAGTCCAATTTATCAAACAGTTTTTTGCCAGAGCTCTGGTGCATTATGTTGGAAATGTTTGAGCAAAAATTTAGCAAATTTTGGTATTTTTATGCAAAAGGACAGTTATTTATTTATCTTTTTTTTTTAAATGGGTCATGGTAGAGAAACTTATCATATGCCATAAAAGTGGAGTCAATTATGATACAAATGCAATCCAGTCTCTGACTGCAGGACATTTATTTGGCAATGAAAAGATTTGGCTATTTGGTGCATCATCATACAGATGACTCCGGTTCCAGACTGGCATGCAAAACACCAACCGCAAAGAATCCTCAGAGGAGGGCAGTTCTTAGTTTACCCCCTTTTTGTTTTAGTGATCATGAGCATCTCAGCAAACGGACCTCGCTTTATGAAAACGTACCATGATATGTCTTTTTTTTTTTTTTTTTGTAGTATTATTTTAATTAGACTGAGCTGCAATACCAGATACTGCCCTTAAACAGCAGTGGCGCTGTTTTGGGGTAGAAAAGAAAAACAAAATCCTTAATCTGTTATTTAACTTATAGCTTTATGCTGATGGCGTTAGCGCTCACACACTACACGTACTTTAAAATATTGGGTGTACAATCCTAATTTTGACTTGAATTTTCAGGTGGTAACTGCTCAGATATAAGGTCTGGTTTTTATTCTTTAAACAGCAGCACTTTTTCTTTTTTGGCCATGTTCGGTATTGCAACTTAAGCTGGTTAAAGTGAATACTGCACTATCATACCCCAATAATCGGGCGGCCCCTTTGAAAGCCGAGGGGGCGGCCCCTTTGAAAGCCGAGGGGGCGGCCCCTTTGAAAGCCGAGGGGGCGGCCCCTTTGAAAGCCGAGGGGGCGGCCCCTTTGAAAGCCGAGGGGGCGGCCCCTTTGAAAGCCGAGGGGGCGGCCCCTTTGAAAGCCGAGGGGGCGGCCCGTATTGCATTGGAAAATTGGTTCTTTCCTGTACTTCCAGTCTGGACTGGTTTGTGCACTGGTCCCAGTGTAAATGACGACAATCTGATATAATAGGACGGCGCCGTGTTGGTGGGTGCGTTCCTCCGCAGCCTGGACTCCGGTTTTCTCGCTCAGTGTTGGCGGGTGCGTTCCTCCCGCAGCCTGGACTCCGGTTTTCTCGCTCAGTGTTGGCGGCTGCGTTCCTCCCGCAGCCTGGTCTCCGGTTTTCTTGCTCAGTGTTGGCGGTACGGAGCAGTGATACATTTCATTCTCTAGCCGTGGCCGCTCTTCATTCTCCCAATGCCTTGCGACATGTACTGAATGTAGCGTACGGTGTTGTAATCGCGTCTCTGTGACAATAGCTCGATACTATCAACTGCCAGTTTTTATTTCTAAATTTATTTTGTATTTTGCTAAAGTTTTTTTCCCTCCACTTTACTAATTTTTTCCGGTCTCTGTTTGGAAACTTTCTATGATTTTTTTTTTTTTTTTTTCTTTTCTTACCAGGGTGCATTTGATATAATTATGCAGAAAGTTTTATTTATGGTTTAAATGCAGAACGATGCAAAGGGAAAGTCGTCTGATCGAGAATCATTTACCTCAGATAATTCAACCAGCAACTATGTTATATTATGCAGTTTTTTCAGTCCATAGAATAATCCGTTACCTCTGATCTTTTTGGTAAAGCAATCCTATGTATCTTGTCTGAACAGGTTGCTGTACTACTGTTTTCTTTATAATTGCAATTTTTCATATCTTATATATATATATTATTTTTTTTTTTTTTTTCCCTTCCCATCTGTTTTGCGAGAACCTACAGAAATGCCCTGGTAAAAAGTGATTGTTAAATATTGTACAAATTTAAACATGTATGCTATCCCCACTGAAAAAAAGGAAAAGAAAACTAATAAAAATGAAAATATGACACTTACTTTGAGCAATTTTTTTTTTTGTTTGTAGAAGTTTGTGAACTGAATGAGGGATGTTTGTGCAATTGTCCGGTAGGTGATAGTGTCACATCCACAATCCCAGACTTCAAGGCTTCCGGTACATTACACTGGTATTAGGCTGCTTTCACATTTGCGTTGTGAAGCATCCGTCACAGTGCGTTGTGTGACTCATGTGACTGATGCGTTGCAAATAGTGTGCTAATAAAGGTAACGGATTCCTGTGAAATAACGTTTTGCGTTTTTGTTTTTAATGTTTCGCTGGGAACTCAGGTTCCTCAGGTGACCCACGGCCACAGCTGAAGTCCACCTGAGAGCGGTGGCCGAGGGTAACCTGAATGAGGGCACAGCTGATTGCACTGCTCACTTCAGTTGGTGCATGGAGCGGATAGAGAGCGGTCGTGTTCTACGGCCGCTCCTGTCAGCTTCATGTAACAGAGCTGGATGCGTCGTGGGACATCGTGTGGATTACGTCGGACCTGGAGGGGTATTTGGGGATTAATAAAGTGGTGAGAGGGTGTTTTTTTTTTTTGGGGGGGAAGGGGCGGTTTCCAAAAAAAGGATTTTTTTCAGGTGTATGTGTTTACTTTCACTTACAGGTTAATCGCAGGGTGTTGTCTCAGACGCCTGCCATGATTAACCTAGGACTTAGTGGCAGCTATGGGCTGCTGCCATTAACTCCTTATTACTCCGATTGCCACCACACCAGGGCAATTCGGCATGAGCCGGGTAGAGTCCCGGGACTATCGCATCTTATGGATGCGGCAATGCCGGGTGGCTGCTGGCTGATATTTTTAGGCTGGGGGGCTCCCCATACTGTGGGGCTCCCCATCCTGAGAATACCAGCCTTCAGCCGTGTGGCTTTAGCTTGGCTGGTATCCAAATTGGGGGGGAACCCGCACGCAGTTTTTTTTTATTGCACTGCACTACATAGACCCGCCCACCGGCGGCTGTGATTGGTTGCAGTGAGACAGCTGTCACTCAGCGTGGGGGTGGGTTCGACTGCAACAAATCATAGGCACCGGTGGCCAGGGAATACGAGATGGAAAAATGTGCGGCTGGCATTTTTAAGAGGAAAAGCCGCCGGAGCAGTGTGACAGCCGTGCAGCGCCGCGCCCGTGATCTGTGAGTATGAGAGGGGGGTAGAGGGAGAGACCAGGAATGATTTTAAACGATTTAGATCGTTCTGCTGGACATGCTGAGCATGCTCAGTAGAACGTGACGGAATCAGTTAGCGGATTCCGCCGCTTAGCGCATTGCGGCGGAATCCGCCAGCATAGACAATCATTAGACACCTTGGCGGATTCTAACGACCCAAAAAACGCTACTTGCAGCGTTCCCTCCGCCTGACACTGCGTCAAAATAATGACTCAGCAGCATTGCGCTGAACCCAAGTGTGAAAGCTGCCTTACACTGCCGCCTCCGGTGTGTCTTCTCTGTGCATCCTTGTGCCGTCTGCTCTCAAGGACACATCCGACCGCTATATAATGCAAAGAGAATGGGCTCATTGGACCGAACCGCCATCTTACTCTGCTCCATGGTCCAATAATGATGCTCATGTGCCCATTGTAGGCTCTTTTGCTGGTATACTGGGGTCAGCATGGACAGTATGATAGGTTTGCAACTATCCAGCCCTGCTGAGATGCCCTCTATAAGAAACCTTTCACATCCAGTAGTAACGCCCTTTAGGATCAAATTAGATCAGTGCCAATCTGCATCGAAGAGCCCTGAGGGTCAGTATATGGCATTTCCGAGGTGGTTTTCTACTACACCATTTCTACAACCCCTGGCAAAAATTATGGAACCACCTGGCTCTGAGGATGTTCATTCAGTTGTTTAGTTTTGGGCCATGTCTGTGATCTGCTTTACTTTTGTTTAAAAAAAAAAAAAAAAAATTTAAAGTGGCAACTTTCTGGCCTTAAGAAACACTAAAAAAAAATCATGAAAACATAATATGCAGCCAGTAACTGTTACTTTTCAAGACCAAACGGGGGAAAATTATGGAATACCTCAATTATGAGGAAAAAATATGGAATCATGAAAAATAAGCAAAAGAACCCTCCAATACATCACTAGTATTTTGTTGCACCACCTCTGGCTTTTATAACAGCTTGCAGTGTCTGAGGCATGGACTTAATGAGTGACAAACAGTATCTTCATCAATCTGGCTCTAACTTTCTCTGATTGCTGTTGCCAGATCAGCTTTGCAGGTTGGAGCCTTGTGATGGACCATTTTCTTCAACTTCCACCAAAGATTTTCAATTAGACTGAGATGCGGACTATTTGCAGGCCATGTTATTGACCTTATGTGTCGTCTTTCAAGGAATATTTTCACAGTTTTTGCTCTATGGCAGGATGCATTATCATCTTGATAAATGATTTCATCAACCCCAAACATCCTTTCAATTGATGGGATAAGAAAGTGTCCAAAATTTCAATGTAAACTTGGGCATTTATTGAAGATGTAATGACAGCCATCTCCCCAGTGCCTTTACCTGACATGCAGCCTCATGTCATCAATGACTGTGGAAATTTACATGTTCTCTTCAGGCAGTCATCTTTTTATTGTTTAGCATTTCTGTATGTAAATTCCATTTCCTTTTAAGCGGTTTCTTACAGTTCGGTCACAGACATTGACTCCAGTTTGCTCCCATTCGTTCCTCATTTGTTTTGTTGTGCATTTCCTGTTTTGGAGACATTGCTTTAAGTTTCCTGTCTTGACGCTTTAATGTTTTCCTTGGTCTACCAGTATGTTTGCCTTTAACAACCTACCCATGTTGTTTGTATTTGGTCCAGATTTTAGAGACAGCTGACTGTGAACAACCAACATCTTTTGCAACATTGCGTGATGATTTACCCTCTTTTAAGAGTTTGATAATCCTCTCCTTTGTTTCAGTTGACATCTCTCGTGTTGGAGCCATGATTCATGTCAGTCCACTTGGTGCAACAGCTCTCCAAGGTGTGATCACGCTTTTTTTAGATGCAGATTAACGAGCAGATCTTATTTGATGCAGATGGTAGTTTTGGGAATGAAAATTTATAGGGTGATGCCATATTTTTTTCCTCATTGAGTGATTCCATCATTCCCCCCCCCCCCCTGTTTGGCCTTGAAAAGTAACCATTACTGGCTAGCACATTTGTTTTCATGATTTTTTTTTTTAATGTTTCTTAAAGCCAGAAAGTTGACATTTGAAGTGACTTTACTTTTGTTTAAAAAATGCAGATCACAGACATGGCACAAAACTAAACAACTGAATGAACATCCTCAGAGCCAGGTGAGTCCATAATTTTTGCCAGGGGTTGTACTATAGGTGGATGTACCAATATGGAAATAGAGCAAAGCTTATATTTGTCTTAGTTTTGAGTATTTTTTTTTTTTCCTAGTGATATTGCACTACTTTAAATCCTCTCTAGAAAATATACTGCTCAAAAAAAAAACCTGCAAATATGTAAATCTCACATCAGAAGTTAAATGAAAGATTCAAGTTGCAAATCTTTACGCATCTAAATTGTAGCATTGGTTGAGTAGAAACCAGAGTGTTGACCGTTTTGAGGGGTGCATTCCAAATCACCCAAAAACCAGAGTAAAAAAAAAATAAAATAAATGAAATTGTCCTGGGGAAATCTGCTAGGAGACCATGATCAGCGTATCCATCCATGAGCTTAAAGTTTGTGGTGCTACTTGGCTGTATAGACAGATAATGTTCCAGAGGTTCTCAATTGCATTCAGGTCTGGGGCCCTTGATAGTCACTTGCATTGTCCAGGACCTTCCTAAACATTCTGGCCACTAGGTCCCGCACCAGCGTATGGTCTAGTGCTGAAAATTTCATCCTGGGACGTAACAGTCTGGGTGCCTTTTGGCCATCACATGGATGTTCGTGCAACCCTCAAATGATCACTGCCATGCTGAATGACATTGCAGGAAGCCTAATGTTCACCACACCATCTCTAGACGGTCACATATGTGAAGAGAATGAGGCGCCAATGGCGGACCTACCAATTCTTATGTTCTCTAGCAAATGTCAAATCACATTGATGGGTGAGCACAAATCCCGCTACAGGACATCAAACCATTATGGAGAACTATTTCTATAAGTGTGGTCAGAAATATACGCAATAGTAGTCATGTGTACGCTCCTGGCAAAGTGTTGACTGTGCTGGGTGACACCGCAGATCTTGAATGTATGAACGTTCCATGCTGGTGGAGCTGTGCACCCTGAAGGGGCCGCAGGTATTGCCTCATACCACTAATAGTGCTCAAACTCTTACCCAAAACTGCACTGATCTTCAGAATTTCCACCTTCTCGTGCACTCAGGATGCTCCTGTGCGACTCGGAAGGGGAAGAGACGTTTTCCAATAGTCTTGTGAGATGCACAACTCTTAACACATGATCATTTTTCTTAATTTTTTCATGCGTGTAGATACGGCAATACCTGTATCATGTTTATGGTGTGTACACCCCGTAAGATCTTCATCTACTTTATGTAAATGACAAACTGCAGGCTTAACTTATCAGGGCAAACAGTCAGGAGGGATATGGGTGGTCTCACATCGTTGACTGCAAACCTGCTGCTGCAGTGTTTTTCTTTTAAACAGATTCTATTTAAAACCTGAAAGTATCAGTATGTCTTCCATATTTCCACTTTCTTAAAGGGAACCTGTCACCACTTTTTTCACCTATTAGCTGCTGCCACCACCACCGGGCTCTTATATACAGGATTCTAAAATGCTGTATATAAGCGCCCAGGCCAGGGGTGTAACATAAAAAAACACTTTACAATACTCCCCTAACAGTCGCGCGGTTGGCCATGTGGGTGTCTCCGTTGCCGACGACTCCTCTTTCGGCCACCTTCGTCCTCCTTCTGAAGCCTAGGTACATGGCGCGTCTACGTCATACACACTCGCCGGTCCTGCGCAGGCGCACTACAATACTTTGATCTGCCCTGCTCAGGGCCTGAATGCCGGCAAGTGTGGATGACATCAGACGCGTCATGCACCGCGCCTAGAGAAGAAGGACAAAGATGCCCAAAAGAGGCGGCACCGGAGAACGGAGACTCCCATATGGCCCACCGCTTGACCATTAGGTAAGTATTATAAAGTGTTTTTTTATGTTATACCCCCGGCCTGGGCTCTTATATACAGCATTCTAACATGCTGTATATAAGAGCCCGGTGGTGATGGCCGCAGCTTATAGTCCAAAAAAGTGGTGACATGTTCCCTTTAATGGAATTATTTTTGGCTTAAATCTGCAACAGCATTCCCCTTCCCTCAAAAATAAAAACTAACTATAGAGGAAGATCATGCGTTATCAATATACAAGCTGCGGACCCACCTGATGGGTAGAATGAAGTAAATGCAACACCCAGCAGATATCTACACAGAAGAGATACAGCTCACAGCACGTGTATATGTATACAGGCGTACAGCCCTTTCCACAGTATACAGTGTGTCCACCCATATCCTGTCCACAGCCATTAACTTGAGAACGGCAGCAGCTATAGGCATAGAAGTGGTGTCTAGGTATAGTAAAGTAGCCGTGCGCTACGCAATTAAACCACCTACAGCGCCACCTGGTGGAAAACTGAGTTTGCATTTTTATCTCGAAAACTGAACGAGAAAGTTGTGGGGCATCAACACTTTGCATACAGAAATGCTATGATATGAAACCCATAACCCCCACCCCTTCTTCCTGGCCAAAAAAAAAAACCATTGAATGTTGGTCACGCATATGGCACTCATTTAACTTTGATGCTCTTGGTGTCCCCCGTCAGCTGCAATGCACATCTGGACTCTGCACAGCATACTGTATCTTGCTGCACATTGTGCAATATGGCAGGTGACACGTTTGCACAAGCATCTGTGATACGTCGTCGTAGGTCCTGCAATGTTGGTGGAGGGGTCACATACACCTGCTGTTTGATGTGACCTCACAGAAAGAAGTCCAATGGGGTCAGGTTAGGTGAGCGTGGAGGCCACTCCACACAGCCACCATACCCAATGACTATTATGGGGGACTTCAACTACCCCGATATAGACTGGGAAACTGAAGCCTGCGTATCTCAGAAAGGAAACCGGCTTCTGTCAGTAGCTAAGGATAATTATCTGTCCCAACTTGTGCTGGGCCCAACTAGAGGGGCAGCCCTTCTGGACTTAATTTTAAGCAACAGGCCAGATAGAATAACAGACGTACGAGTGGATGGGCACCTCGGGAATAGTGACCACAATATAATACAATTACACTTGTCCTTCAGTAAGGTGCCTTGGAGGGGGGTTACAAAAACGCTGAATTCCAGGAAAGCAAAGTTTGATCAGCTTAGAGAAGACCTTCACCAAATTGATTGGGACAATGCCCTCAAAAATGGGAGCACAGAAAAAAAGTGGGAAATTTTTAAATCGGTATTAAACACCCACTGCGAGCGAGCCATACCGTACGGAAATAAAAGGGCTAGGAACAGGAGAAAACCAATGTGGCTAAATAAGGATGTAAAAGGGGCAATGAATCATAAGAAAAAGGCATTTAAAAAGCTAAAACAAGAAGGCAGCGAAGAAGCATTAAAAAGATATAGAGAAAAAAATAAAATGTGTAAAAAAACAAATACATTTAGCAAAAGTAGAAACTGAGAGACTCATTGGTAAGGAAAGCAAAACAAATCCCAAACTATTCTTTAATTATATAAACAGAAAAAAGATTAAAATTGATGGTGTTGGCCCTTTAAAGAACAATGAGGGTAAAATCATAGAAAGCGATGTGGGAAAAGCAAATGTTTTAAATACTTTTTTCTTAACTGTGTTCACACAGGAAAAGCATATGCCAGGGGAAATGCAGAGTGATCATGTAAATGCCCCATTAAGTATGACCTGCCTAACCCAGGAAGAAGTGCAGAACCGACTTAGTAACATTAAAATTGACAAATCACCAGGCCCTGATGGCATTCACCCTCGGGTATTAAGGGAGTTAAGTAATGTGATAGACAGGCCTCTATTCCTTATATTTAAAGACTCTATAGAAACTGGGTCTGTTCCACTGGATTGGCGGCTAGCAAATGTGGTACCAATATTCAAAAAAAAGGGTGTAAAAGGGAACCTGGAAACTATAGGCCGGTAAGCGTAACATCTGTTGTGGGTAAAATGTTTGAAGGGTTTTTAAGGGATACTATTATGGAATGTCTCAATGTTAATAATTGTTTAACTCCATATCAACATGGATTTATGAAGGATCGCTCCTGTCAAACTAACCTGATCAGCTTCTATGAGGATGTAAGCTCTCACATGGACCGAGGAGAATCATTGGATGTCATTTATCTCGACTTCGGTAAAGCATTTGACACTGTCCCACATAAAAGACTGCTAAGTAAAATGAGAAAGCTTGGGCTCGGGGAAAATGTGTGTAGATGGGTAGGTAGCTGGCTTAGTGATAGAAAACAAAGAGTGGTTATTAATGGTGCATACTCAGATTGGGCCAGGGTTACTAGTGGGGTGCCACAGGGGTCTGTATTGGGCCCCCTACTATTTAATATATTTATTAATTATCTGGTGGATGGTTTACAGAGTAAAATATCAGTATTTGCAGATGATACAAAACTATGTAAGGTAGTTAACACAATGGAGGACAGTTTGCAACTACAACTGGATTTGAGTAAATTGGAGAATTGGGCTGAAAAATGGCAAATGAGGTTTAACACATATAAGTGTAAGGTTATGCACGTGGGAAGGAGAAACAGATGCTACGATTACTTACTAAATGGGAAACTGCTGGGGAAATCAGATATGGAAAAACACTTAGGCATATTAGTCAATAAGAATCTAAATTGGAGTGCCCAGTGTCAGGCAGCAGCCACCAAAGCAAATAGGGTGATGGGATGCATTAGAAGAGGTCTGGGGGCACGAGATGAAGACATCATTCTCCCTCTGTACAAATCACTAGTCAGACCACACTTGGAGTATTGTGTGCAATTTTGGGCGCCGGTGCTCAAGAAAGACATTACTGAACTTGAAAGGGTTCAGAGGCGGGCTACTAAAATAATAAATGGAGTGGGTGCATTACAATACACGGAAAGGTTATCAAAATTAGGTCTATTTACTCTAGAAAAGAGAAGACTTAGGGGAGACCTATTAAATATGTACAAATATATGAGAGGGCCATATAGAGATCTCTCCCATGATCTGTTTGTACCAAGGACTATGACAAGAACAAGGGGGCATTCTCTTCGATTGGAGGAAAGAAAATTCCTACATCAGCATAGAAGAGGGTTCTTCACGGTAAGAGCAGTGAGGCTCTGGAACTCTCTTCCTGAGGAAGTGGTGATGGCCAACTCACTGAACGAATTTAAGAGAGGAATGGATGCTTTTCTTGATAGCAAAAGTATAAATGATAGCATAATCTTAAAGGTAGATAGAAGAGCGACCTAGATTATTAGAGGAATGGGTGGGCTGCAACACCAAGACAGGTTATTAAACTTGGGGTTATTTAGTTTGGAAAAACAAAGACTTAGGGGGGATCTAATCACAATGTATAAACATATGAGGGGACAGTACAGAGACCTTTCCAAAGATCTCTTTACACCTAGGCCTGTGACTGGAACACGGGAGCATCCGCTATGTCTCGAGGAAAGAAGGTTTAATTATAATCACAGACGAGGATTCTTTACTGTACGAGCAGTGAGACTGTGGAGCTCTCTGCCGCATGATGTTGTAATGAGTGATTCACTACTAACATTTAAGCAGAGCCTGGACGCTTTTCTTGAATAATATAATATTACCAGTTATGTATATTAGATTTTATGACAGGGTGTTGATCCAGGGAACTAGTCTGATTGCCGAATGTGGAGTCAGGAAGGAATTTTTTCCCCCATTTGAGCTTATTTGACACATTGGGGTTTTTTTTCCTTCCTCTGGATCAACATGTTAGGCTACGGGTTGAACTAGATGGACTTAGAGTCTCCCTTCAACCTTAAAAACTATGAAACTATGACTTGTAGGAAGGTCTCCATGAGGTATCGCTTCACGTCCGCAGCCTTGTGAGTTTTACACGTTCTAATCATAGCATTTCTGTATGCAAGGTGTCAATTCTTATTGAATTGATGATGCCCTACAACTTTGTAATTCACTTTTTTTCCTCTGTCTCGTAACGTTTTCGAGATAAAAATGCTATCTCCGTTGTTTTTCACCAGGTGGCGCTATAGGTGGAACACACTGTACATTTTCTGAGTACTAGAGTGATGTTAAAGGCATTAACCTACAATGATGTGAAAGTGTTTGCTCAGTCCTGATTTCTTATTCTTTTGCATGTTTATTACACTTAAATGTTTCAGATCCACAAACAAATTTATATATTAGAGATAACACAAGTAACTACAAAATGCAGTTTGGAAGTGAAAGTCTTTATTATTATGGGAAAAAAAATCAAAACCTATAGGACCCTCTGTGAAAAAGTGATTAGGTTGAATGCTCAATAACTAGTTGGGCCACCCTTAGCAGCAACAACTGCAATCAAGCGTTGGCGATAACTGGCAATGAGTCTTTGACAACGCTCTTGAAGAATTTTGGTTCAGTCACCTCTGCAAAATTGCTGTAATTCAGGGTTTCCGAGGATGAACCCCCTTTTATAGGTCCGGCCACAGCATCTCAATCGGATTAAGGTCAGAACTTTGACTAGGCCATTCCAAAGTCTTCATCTTGTTTTTCTTCAACCGTTCAGAGATGGACTTGTTGGTGTATTTTAGATCATTGTCCTGCTGTATAACCCAAGTGTGCAGCAGCTTCAGGTGGCAATCAGATGACCGGACTTCTCCTTCAGGATTTTTTTTGGTAGACCACAGAATTCATGGTTCCATTTACCACAATCTTCCCGGGAAGTAAGGATGAAAATAGCCCCAGACCCTCACACTACTACCACCATATTTTACTGTTTGTTCCTTTTCTGATATGCTGTGTTACTTCTACAGAACAAACACCTTCCAAAAAGTTTTTTTGTCTCATTAGTTCAGAGTATTCTCCCAAAAGTGTTGGGGATCATCAAGATGTTTTCTCTAGTCCCTTCCACGACAGCATAGGAGGTTGTCTCTCCACGCCCTAATTGGGACAGGAAGCACAAGAGAGGTTAAAAGGACCCTCCCACCTCCCATAGCCAGTGTCTTTCCTGTCCCCATGGGGCATGGAGAGGTTTATTTTTTTCTCCTATGCTGTGGTGGCCGGCGAACTGCAGTATATGTATTTTTTTTTTTCTTCCCCTACCTTAGCCGGGCAGTATTGGTCGGGCCTTCGCTGCTCCTCCCATACTGTTCCCTCACCCTGTGTGGGACCGCTGCTCCAGCCTTCCGGAGCTCCTCTGGGGTGATGCGGGCTGTGTAGCTCCCCGGCCGGCGTCCTCCCTTAGCCGCCGGCCGCCTCCTGTATGCACGCTGCAGTGCGACCCGGAAGTGCTACCGCGGATGGGCGCTTCCGGTCGCGGAGGCAGCGTGACGGACACGCCGTCGCTTCCACGGCCTGTCAGGGACCTGATGCGGGAGGCGGGGAACGTTCCCTGTCACTGGGGGGGGCAGGCCCTTCTGCATAAAGGCCACCCTGAAGACCTCAGAATCATGGTAAGGACTTCTACTGTGCTCCCTGACATGTCTTCCCCTGCATCTGCAGAGCCCAGTGTTCCCCCTGCCACAGTAAGTAAGGAGGGGGGTGGTCCCTCATGCATGGTCTCAGGCTGGTATTTATGGCTCCTTCTGGTCTGTGTTTTCCAGGAGGACAAGGCTGCTAAGAAATCTGACAAATGTGACAAGTCAGAGAGGTCTGAGAAGTCTGATAAGCCTGACCGCTATGAAAGGACTGAAAAGATTAAAAAGTGTCCAGTCTGTATAAAAAAGCTCCCTGCAGTCTGGGATAAGAAGCTTTGCCAACAGTGTACGGACCAGATTGTTAGGGCTGAACAACCGTCCCTGGTAGACGAGCTGTGGTCCATGATAAAACAGGAGATTCAGGCCTCACTAGCCTCCCTCCCTGCTCCTGGCCCTTCTCCCCCAAAGAAAAGGAAACTCCAGTCAGCCCAGTCTGATCATGAGGATGCTGATTCCGCCTCGGAGGGTCCCGACGAAGGTTCTTCCTCCGGGAGGTCTGACCAGTCCTTCCTTTTCCCCTCAGAAGATTTGGGGGATCTTATTGGGGCAGTTAGGAGCACTATGGGGTTAGAGGAGGTGCAGGTTCTTCCCTCGGTCCAGGATGAAATGTTCACTGGCCTGAAAACCGTCAAACAATTAGGGTTTCCGGTTCATGCCAATATTCTGGATATTGTCTCTCAGGAATGGGAATTTCCTGAGAAGCGTTTCCGGGGTGACCCCAGGCGCCGATTTCCCCTGGAGGCTTCTGGGTTGCATTGGGAGGTCCCCAAAGTGGATGTACAGGTGGCTAGGGTCGCTAAACAAACGGCACTCCCCTTTGAAGATACTTCCCAGCTTAGAGATCAGATGGATAGGAAGGTCGAGGGCCTCATGAAGCGATCCTGGGAGGCATCGTCTTCTACCATTCAGGCCAATATTGCCTCCACTTGTGTCTCCCGGTCCCTACTTAGGTGGCTCGACCAGTTGGAGGCTCATATTTCCCAGGGTACCCCTCGGGATGAGTTGCTGGAATCCCTTCCCTTACTTAGGAAAGCTATCAGTTTTTTGGCGGATACCTCGGTGGAGTCGGTCCGCCTGGCTGCCAGGACCTCGTTCTTGTCTAACTATGACAGACGTGCCCTCTGGCTTAAGGCCTGGAGTGGAGACTCCACCTCCAAAATGAGACTTTGCTCCCTTCCGTTTAAAGGGGATTTGGTGTTTGGGCCTGTCCTGGATGACATTCTTGACAAGGCGAATGATCGTAAGGCCTTGCCGGATCCTAAACCCTCCAGGAAGCGGTCCTTTCGTCCCTCGATGCCTCAGGCCTCCCAGCCCAAGGAGAAAGGGAAGTCGGGCCGGTGGAGCTATCCTAAGGGAAGAGGGAGAAACATTCTCATCCCTTCCCATCAAAAACGTCCTCAAAAGGACAAACCGTGACTCGGCTCGGGTAGGGGGACGACTCTCGGCCTTTCTTCCCCAGTGGCGGTCCATCACCACCTGCCAATGGGTCCTGAAGATCGTCTCAGAGGGTCTATTAATAGAATTCATCTCCCCCCCTCTACCGGGCCTCTGAGTCACGGCTCTGGCGTCGCAGGGTTCGCAGGCCCTCCTGTACTCGAAGATTCAGGAGCTAATGCACTCAGGGGTCGTTTCCCCAGTCCCGAGTCGGGAAGGAGGGGTAGGCCACTACTCCCGTCTCTTCCTTGTCAAAAAGCCGTCTGGCGACGTCCGGATTATCATCAATCTGAAGCGTCTCAACCGGCAGGTCAGATACCGGCTTCTCAAGATGGAGTCTGTGAAATCGGCTATCCCACTGATAGGTCTGCACCACCAGATGGCCTCAATAGACCTGAAGGACGCCTACTTCCATGTGCCCATCTATCCGTGTCACAGGCAATACATCAAGTTCGCGGTTCTGCACGGGGAGGAGGTGCTTCATTTCCAATTCAAAGTACTTCCCTTCGGGATCTCCTCGGCTCCAAGGATCTTTTCAAAGATCATGGCAGAGGTGGTCGCCTTCATACGATTGCAAGGTGTCTGTCTGGTTCCGTATTTGGACAACTTTCTTCTCGTGGCTCCCTCCGCTCAGACCCTCCGGAGCCATGTGGAGATGTCATTAAACATTCTTCGTTCCTTGGGCTGGATCCCCAATCTCAAGAAGTCCCAGCTGCAACCCTCCTCCACTCTGCAGTTTCTCGGGGTGCTGCTGGACTCCGACAGACAGGCATCCTTTCTCCCGGGAGACCACAGGTTGACCCTGCTAACCAAAATCTCAACGCTTCGCCGACAGGCTCGCCCGACCCTTCGAGCGGCTATGTCGGCTCTAGGTTCAATGACGTCCTGCATTCCCTCAGTCATGTGGGCTCAGGCCCACTCTCGTTGTCTACAGGATCATATCCTGGCGCATTTGAGACAGACTCCCTTCCTCCCTGAACAAACGGTTTCGCCTCTCAGGGACCATCTCCTCCTCCCTTCTCTGGTGGCTGCGTCCCAACAACCTGAAGGTGGGGGTTGCCTGGACTCGGACGCCCCTGGTTACACTAACAACCGATGCCAGCCTGCGGGGATGGGGTGCTATGGTGGCAAACTCCCCATTTCAGGGGGTCTGGAGTCCTTATGTCAGCTCCCAATCCTCCAACTACCGGGAGCTCAGGGAAGCCCTCCTTGCTGCTCAGGATCTCGTCCGGGACTCACGTCCTGGTCTACTCAGACAATGTCACCACAGTGGCACATCTCCGCCATCAGGGCAGTACAAGATCGGGCGCCCTGAAGCCTGTGTCCTCCCGGATCTTCCACTGGGCAGAACGGTCCCTGCAATCCCTTTCTGCAGTCCATCTAAAGGAATTCCTAAACCTTCAAGCAGATTTCCTGAGTCGTCAGGATGTTCACCCAGGGGAGTGGAGTCTGGACCAAGCGGTGTTCTGCTCTCTGGTGGCAAGGTGGGGTACTCCAGAGGTAGACCTCTTTGCTTCAGCTTCAGGAAGGTCGCAACATTTTTCTCCCTGAATCCTCGGGACAATGTGTTGGGGGTGGACGCCTTCTGCCACAATTGGTCCTTTCGCCTCGCCTATGCCTTCCCCCCAATTCCTCTTCTCGCACGAACCCTGAGGAAGATCAGAGACGACGGAGCCGCAACTATCCTGGTAGCTCCTCTGTGGCCGTGGCGGAGTTGGTACAGCCTGATCCTGACTCTCGGGATCGACGGACCGATCCTCCTGGGTTCAGACCCCAGTTTACTGTCTCAGGGTCCGATATTCCATCCGGACCCTCAGAAACTCAAGTTGGCTGCCTGGCTTCTGAGGCCCGGGCACTGAAGGCCCAAGGACTTTCTGACAAGGTCGTGGCTACTCTACAGAACAACCGTAAACCAGTGACTAATAGTATTTACAATAAAATCTGGATGAGATTTTCCTCCTGGTGTGGTTCTCGGCCTCCTGACCCGCTCCGGCCTAACATTGCGCAGATTCTCGACTTCCTCCAGAGTGGATTGGACTTGGGCCTTCGGCCCAGCATCCTGAAGGTGCAGGTCTCGGCACTCAGTGCAGTCTTTGACACGGCTCTGGCAGATCATCGCTGGATCCGCCGTTTCTTGGTGTCCGCTAGTAGGCTCTGTCCGCGGCAGAGGGTCCTGACACCTTGCTGGGATCTCAATGTGGTCCTTACCGGACTATCTCAGTCGCCCTTTGAGCCTCTGTCCTCCTGTAACGTCCGTTCTCTCTCTCACAAGACTGCCTTTTTCGTGGCTATTACATCCGCTCGGAGAGTCGGGGAACTTCAAGCGTTGTCTATTCGGGAGCCTTACCTGACCGTCAGAGATGACAGCATTGTCTTTCAGCTGGACCCTTCCTTCCTTCCCAAAGTGGTTTCGGATTTTCACCGTTCTCAGTCCATCGTCCTACCTTCCTTCTGTCAGCATCCTAGGACTCCGGGGGAGGAAGTGTTCCATTCTTTGGACGTTCGTCGGACAGTGTTGCGCTACCTAGATATTACTGCACCTTGGCGTATTGATCATAACCTATTTATCCAGCCCTTTGGTCGAAATAAGAGCAGGAAGGTGGCTAAGAGTACCGTCGCCAACTGGATTGTGCGGGCCATTAGAGACGCCTACCTCGCTCAGCATCTGTCTCCGCCTACCGGATTTATGGAACACTCCACCAGGGCTACCTCTGTCTCCTGGGCTGAACGGGCAGGGGCTTCTCCTGAGCAGATCTGCAAGGCGGCTACGTGGTCTTCCCTCCATACTTTCACGAAGCATTATCGTTTGGATCTGGATTCCAACAGGGATTTGGCTTTTGGCAGGAAGGTCCTGCAGGCTGTGGTCCCCCCCTAGGTATCAATTCGTTGGTATTCCTCCTATGCTGTCGTGGAAGGGACTAGAGAAATAAGAATTATTCTTACCGTTAATTCGGTTTCTAGGACCTTCCACGACAGCACGTAATTCCCTCCCTTATCCTCGATATTCCTGGATGTGTTTGTACTTCTCATATGCTATGGGTTCTTTGTAAGACACTAGCTATGGGAGGTGGGAGGGTCCTTTTAACCTCTCTTGTGCTTCCTGTCCCAATTAGGGCGTGGAGAGACAACCTCCTATGCTGTCGTGGAAGGTCCTAGAAACCGAATTAACGGTAAGAATAATTCTTATTTCTGGCAAAACTGAGATGAGCCTGTATGTTCTTTTTGCTCAGCAGTGATTTTAGTCTTGACCATGCCGGCCATTTTTGCCCAGTTTCTTTCTTCGAGTACGGTTCCACTTGCGTTTTGCACGGACGATAAAACATTGGACTGCACTCGCACCAGTGCAAAGCTATAGGGCAGTGTCCATATGCGATTGATTTCTAATGCCACAGCGGTATGCGGAATGAATCGCAGAATGCTGCATTTGGCAGTGATTCTCGGCTCACGCCCCCCTATACAAGTCCGTGGGAGCGTGTGAAACATCGCACTGCACTCACATGTCATCCGACTGCACTGCGATGTACACAGAAACAGGTAGCAGAGGAGATGAGGAGATGGGGAGAAAGTGCTGCCTCCTTCTGCTCCGTACCAGTGATGCAATCACAAGATCACATCAGTCACATGACCCTTGGCTGAAGCTCACAGTAGAGGGTCGTATTCGCATATTATTGCCGATGCTCTCGTATGAGAAGCCATGCAAGTGGAGCCGTACCCTTAGGCCCTGTGCCCACGCTGCGGATTTTGACGCAGATTTTCAGAAATCTACAGCAAAATGTCCATTGTGAAGCCAGCAAAGTCTATCAGAATTCAGAAGTGCTGTGCCCACGCTGAGTAATTTTCCCTTGCGTATTTGGTGCAGATTTCTTTTTTTCTGCACCAAAAACGCAAGGGAAAAATAAGCAACGTGGGCACAGCACTTCTGAATTTTCAGACTTTGCTGACTTTACAATGGACATGCAGATTTCTGAAAATACACGTCAAAACTACACAGCGTGGGCACTGGGCCTTAAGGTTGGTGTTCATGACTCCACCATAACTGATCCAATGGAGTCCTGCAGTTCTTTGAATGTTGTTGTAGGGTCTTTTGTGACCTCTTTGATGAGTCGTTGCTGCTTTCTTGGGGTAATCTTGTTCGGCCAGTCACTGATGGGAAGCTTCACCACTGTTCCATGTTGTCGCCATTTGTGGATAATGGCTCTCACTGTGGTTCGCTGGAGTACCAAAGCTTTAGAAATGGCTTTATAACCTTTTCCAGACTTATTGCTCTCAATTACTTTGTTTCTCAATTTGTGCCAGAATTTCTTTGGATTGAGATGATGTCTAGCTTTTGAGGATATTTTGGTCTACTTCACTTTGTCAGGCAGGTCCTATTTAAGTGATTTCTTGATTTTGAACAGGTGTGGCAGTAATCAGGCCTGGGTGTGGTTAGAGAAAATAAACTCAGCTTCCCAAAGATGTGATAAACCATGGTTAATTTATGTTTTAAGGGGGCGGATATTTTTTTTTTTTTTTTAACACAGAGCCCTGTAGGTTTAGATTTATTTCTCTGAATAATGAAGACCTTCATTTATAAACTGCATGTTGTGTTTATTTGTGTTATCTTTGTCTAATATTTAAATTTGTTTTGTGATCTGAAACATTTAAGTGTGAGAAGCATGCAAAAGAATAAGAAATCAGGAAGGAGGCAAACACCTTCACACCACTGTATATGTGATGTTGCCAATTATTAGAAGGGTCAGGAGTTACATTATACCCACAGGGCTTTACTCACCCAAAGGAGACTGAAATAGTATCTCCGCTCCTGTCTGGGTTGTACATACAGTGTCTTCAACTTACAGGGCTTATCTGGGATTTTTTATTTATTTTTTTTAAACCGATAGCTGGCTCCAGCAGATTGGCAGCAGAGAGCCAGGTGCCAACCAACATGATGTTGGCAACCATGCCCCATCAACCGAGCAGAGAGGGACGCTGCTGCTCTTTCGACATGTCATCAGTGGAAGCTGCTGGATCGCCAGCAGATCGGAAACTACATGTCTATTAGTTCTTCTAAAAATAAATAAAGACCACCTACATCCACTAAAAGTGGAACAATCTGGGGCTTGAATGCAGAGAGAAATCCTGGCCTGTAGTGGAAAAACGATCAAAGAGCGGATGGCGAGCAGCAAGGCAAAAACACACAAATACTCACCTATCCGGTTGCCCTTTTAGCCCATCCGGTCATCATGTCTCCAACCTTGTGTGCCGGATCTCTGCCCTCTTCACTACAGCCCACCTACTGTCTCCTCCCCAAAATCCTATAGAATGTAAGCCCACAAGGGCAGAGCCCTCTTCCCTCTGTACTAGTCTGTCTACTGTAACTTGTGTATGTATTCTGTATGTAATCCCCTTCTCATGTACAGCCCCATGGAATCAATGGTGCTCTATAAATAAATAATAATAAAAAATAATATTCCAGGACTTTTGGCTGTGTCCAGGCCTTGTGTCATAAGGTTGCACAATACATTTTGGCTTCACGATCTTACAACATGCAATCACCCATGATACCTGGAACATATTCTGAAGAGCTCACCTGTGATGCAGCACACAATGGCAGAAAGAAGAGGACCAGGCAGCGGCAGTGAGAAAGGTAGCAATGCGGTGAGGATAAGGTTGTGTTTTGGTTTTTTTTTTTTGCTGGCCCTGTTGCAAATTACATACAAATTCAGGTTACGAACAAGCCTCCAGAACCTACTTAGTTCGTAACCCGTGCACTGCCCAGAACAATACTTTCATATATGGTAAGGTACAGCACAGTAAGTAATCTCAAACTTCATTGAGAATAATTTTTCTGGTGTATATGTAAAGCTAGAAATAGGCCCGATGCTATCGCATCGGCAGTGAGGTGAAATGAAGCTCTGTCTATACTTAGTGGTGCTGACAGGAGCAGTGGACATGTGTCACACTGATTGCGCTTTCAAATATATCTGTTGTATGTCATTCCTCTGCATTTGTGTATTGTACAGTTAGGTCCAGAAATATTTGGACAGTGACACAAGTTTTGTTATTTTAGCTGTTTACAAAAACATGTTCAGAAATACAATTATATATATAATATGGGCTGAAAGTGCACACTCCCAGCTGCAATATGAGAGTTTTCACATCCAAATCGGAGAAAGGGTTTAGGAATCATAGCTCTGTAATGCATAGCCTCCTCTTTTTCAAGGGACCAAAAGTAATTGGACAAGGGACTCTAAGGGCTGCAATTAACTCTGAAGGCGTCTCCCTCGTTAACCTGTAATCAATGAAGTAGTTAAAAGGTCTGGGGTTGATTACAGGTGTGTGGTTTTGCATTTGGAAGCTGTTGCTGTGACCAGACAACATGCGGTCTAAGGAACTCTCAATTGAGGTGAAGCAGAACATCCTGAGGCTGAAAAAAAAAGAAAAAATCCATCAGAGAGATAGCAGACATGCTTGGAGTAGCAAAATCAACAGTCGGGTACATTCTGAGAAAAAAGGAATTGACTGGTGAGCTTGGGAACTCAAAGAAGGGAATTTTGTTTACTTACCGTAAATTCCTTTTCTTCTAGCTCCTATTGGGAGACCCAGACAATTGGGTGTATAGCTTCTGCCTCCGGAGGCCACACAAAGTATTACACTTTAAAAAGTGTAACCCCTCCCCTCTGCTATACACCCTCCCGTGCATCACGGGCTCCTCAGTTTTGGTGCAAAAGCAGGAAGGAGGAAACTTATAAATTGGTCTAAGGTAAATTCAATCCGAAGGATGTTCGGAGAACTGAAACCATGAACCAAAAGAACAATTCAACATGAACAACATGTGTACACAAAAGAACAACAGCCCGAAGGGAACAGGGGCGGGTGCTGGGTCTCCCAATAGGAGCTAGAAGAAAAGGAATTTACGGTAAGTAAACAAAATTCCCTTCTTCTTTGTCGCTCCATTGGGAGACCCAGACAATTGGGATGTCCAAAAGCAATCCCTGGGTGGGTAAAAGAATACCTCGATAAAAAGAGCCGAAAAACGGCCCCCTCTTACAGGTGGGCAACTGCCGCCTGAAGGACTCGCCTACCTAGGCTGGCATCTGCCGAATCATCGGCATGCACCTGATAGTGTTTCGTGAAAGTGTGCAGACTCGACCAGGTAGCCGCCTGACACACCTGCCGAGCCGTAGCCTGGTGTCGCAAAGCCCAGGACACCGACGGCTCTGGTAGAATGGGCCTTCAGCCCTGCAGGAATCGGAAGCCCAAAAGAACGGTAGGCTTCAAGAATCGGTTCCTTGATCCACCGAGCCAAGGTTGACTTGAAAACCTGAAATCCCTTACTCTGGTCCGCGATAAGGACAAGAGCGCATCAGACCGACGCAGGGGCGCCGTGCGAGAAATGTAGAGCCGGAGTGCTCTCACCAGATCTAATAAATGCAAATCCTTTTCACATTGGTGAACTGGATGCGGACCCAAAGAGGGTAAGACGAAACGGGGATACCTTAGGGAGAAAGTCCGGGACCGGACGTAGAACCACCCTATCCTGGTGAGACACCAGAAAGGGGGCTTTGCATGACAGCGCTGCCAGCTGAGATACTCTTCTGAGTGATGTGACTGCCACTAGGAATGCCATCCTTTGTGAAAGAAAGTGGGCAAGGCAAACGGCCAGGGAGTAAAACCCTGATCAGAGCACCAGGATAAGAAGATCCTCCAAGTCCTGTGATAGATCTTGGCGGACGTTGGTTTCCTGGCCTGTCTCATGGTGGCAATGACATCTGGAGATATCCCTAATGACGCTAGGAGCCACCACACAGTGAGGATTAGAGCCGTAGAATTCAGAAGGAAATATGGCCCTTAAGGCAGCAAGTCTGGTCGGTCTGGGAGAGTCCACGGTTGACCCACCGTGAGGTGCCACAGATCCGGGTACCACGATCACCTCGGCCAGTCTGGAGCGACGAGGATGGCGCGGCGACAGTCTGACCTGATCTTGCGTAACACTCTGGGCAGTAGTGCCAGAGGAGGAAATACATAAGGCAGTCGAAACTGCGACCAGTCGTGAACTAGCGCGTCTGCCGCCAGAGCACTATGATCCTTGGACCGAGCCATGACTGCCGGGACTTTGTTGTAGTGCTGAGACGCCATTAGATCGACGTCCGTCGTTCCCCAACGCAACAGATCTCTAGAAACACGTGCTGGTGAAGACCATTCCCCTGCGTCCATGCCCTGGCGACTGAGAAAAATCTGCTTCCCAGTTTTCTACGCCCGGGATGTGAACTGCGGAGATGGTGGAGGCTGTGGCTTCCGCCCACAGCCGAATCCGCCGAACTGCTCGGAAGGCTTGATGACTGCGTGTGCCGCCCTGGTGGTTGATGTACGCAACTGCCTTGGCGTTGTCCGACTGAATTCGGATCTGCCTGCCGTCCAGCTACCGCTGGAACACCTTTAGGGCTAGATCCACTGCCCCTATCTCCAGAACATTGAACCGAGGGGAGGACTCTGTCGGAGTCCAGGTTCCCTGAGCCGAGTGGTGGAGGAAGACCGCTCCCCACCCTGACAGACTCGCGTCCGTCGTGACCCCAGCCCTGGCTGGGGGCCAGAAGGATTTTTTCCTTCGCCCAGGAAGTGGAAAGAAGACACCACTGAAGAGAGGTTCTGCTGCAAGGGAAAGAGAGACGTTCTTGTCTAGGGACGTCGACCTCCTGCCCCATTTGCGGTGTCCGATAGAATCGGACGCAGACGAAACTGCGCAAGGGAACTGCCTCCCTTGCTGCCACCATCTTCCTGGGACAGTGCATGAGGCACCTCAAGGGGTGACTGGGCCCGAAGGAGAGATTGCACCCCTGTCTGTAGTGAACGCTGACTATGCAGCGGAAGTTTCACTATCGCTGAGAGAGTATAAAACTCCATCCCGAGATAAGTCAGTGATTGGGTCAGTGTCAGTTTTGACCTTGGAATTTTGATGATCCACCCGAACCCCTGGAGAGTCTCCAGAGCAATGGTCAGGTTGTGTTGACATGCCACCCAGGAGGGTGTCTTGACTAGAGGATCGTCTAGGTAAGTGATCACCGAGTGGCCCTGTAGGACCGCCACCACTGCTGCCATGACCTTGGTGAAGACCCGTGGGGCTGTCGCCAGGCCGAATGGCAGTGCCACGAACTGAAGGTGTTCATCCCTGATGGCGAAACGCAGAAAGCGTTGAAACTCGGGTGCGATCGGCACATGGAGATAAGCATCCTTGATGTCAATTGATGCTAGGAAGTCTCCTTGAGACATCGAGGCTTCAGAGTGTTCACCGCCTGAAAAAGTGCATCGGCTCACTCGGGGGGCAGAGATGTTCTGAAGAAACGAGTCTGAGGACGAGAGCAGAGCTGTATCCTGTAACCGTGAGACAGAATGTCTCTCACCCATCGGTCTTGGACTGGGGCAAGGACGAGACTGTCTAGTAACTTCATCCAATTGCTCGCCAAACAAACGGTCGCCAGAAAATGGCAAACCGGTTAAGAACTTCTTGGAAGCAGAGCCTGCCTTCCATTCAGGTAGCCACATGGCCCTGCAGACTGCCAGTGAATTGGTGGATGCTACCGCTGTACGGCTCGCAAAGTCCAGGAACGGCGTTCATGGCGTAGAACGAAAAAACCTACGCCTGAGAAGTGAAGGACACAACCTGCGTGGCAGAGGTATGTGCAACCGCAATAATCTCAGCCAGAGAAGCTGATATAGCTTGGAGTGCCCTCACAGCTGCGAAGGCTGGAGCAAAAGATGCGACTATGGCTTCATAGATGGATTTCATCATAAGCGTTATTTGCCTGTCAGTGGCATTCGTGAGAGATGGACATCTGCCCCTAATACTACGGATCTAGCCGCCAGCCTAGAGACTGGAGGATCCACCCTGTGACACTGAGCCCAACCCTTAACAACGTCAGGGGGGAAAAGGGTAACGCGTGTCAATAAGGCGCTTAGTAAGCGCTTGTCCGTCAAGTTCTGTGCTACTGGACGGCCCCTCTGGAGTTAGAGTGATGGAAAACACGCACTCCTGATGAATTCGGGGAAGGTTCCCAGCGGGCCCGCTTAGCCTATCATAGGCCGCGGTCCGTGACGGAGTTCTCACCGTGGGATCTGGGTGTTACCCCAGGATGTTGTACCGACCCAGAGGTACCCGGGAGCGATGAACTCACAGCTCCCTGGCCCTGTGTTATCGGTCTCGACGGCAAGGCTTCCAGTATCTTAGCAGACCCTCTGTCCATAGACTGAGTCCTGTGATGTGAAAGCTATTCAGAGATTTGTTGATTCCATCATGCAAACTCTGTCGCTGTCATCTGTGCAGTGCCTGTAATATAGCCGCACAAGAGGTACCGGTTGTAAAATAAGCCAGTGCCTTGGCACCCTTACTCTTTAAGAGCAGACAACAGCATGTCGTCCGCAGAGTAATCAGTGAGGGTATACAGCCAAAAGCAAATAATGCTGCCGAACAGTGAGATCATATACCATATAAATAAACATATATATATATACACTGTGGCACCAAGGGGGGGACAGCACCTGAAAAACTGGTGCCCCCCCAGTGCTCAGTGAGGGGGAAGGAGGATACCAACGTATGCTCCAGCCCTCCCTGCCGACGTCCAGTCGGCCGTCCCGTCGTTACCCCTGACTGGCAGGCCCGAGAACGGGAGTATATGGCACTAGGCCGTAAGAGCCGGGGACTAAATTTAAAAACGCGGCCGGCAAACATGGCGCGGTCGGCGCGGTAGTCCTAGTCTCACAAACCAGTCAGCAACCGCTGCGGCGTTTGTAACACAGATGCTGCATGCACCGTCCCTCAGGGGACACAGAGTACCTTATGATGCAGGGCTCTGTCCCTGTAGTCACAAAAAGTGCGGGAATCTGGTGGCCTATAGTGATCAGTGAGGGGGGGCGGAGGACAGCGAGGTGCGCTCCAGCCCTCACTGTCGGCATCATACCGACCGTCCCGCCTTTCTCCCTGACTGGCAGGCTCAGGGGCGGGAGTTTAACACACTAGGCCGCAAAAGCCGCAGACAAAAAATCCACACCGCCGTCGCAGCTGCGTCTGAGCCAAGGTGCTTCATGCACCGTCCCAACGGGGACACAGAGTACCTGTAGATGCAGGGCCATGTCCCTGACGATACTCCGTCTCCTGTCCGGCAGATTCCCCCAGGGGCTGCGGATGTGGCTTGTGGCCACCAGATTCCCTGCCCCGGGTCTCCCTCAGCTGCAGCCAGAAGTTGCTGAAAACATGGCTGACGGAGTTCTCTGAGGAGGAGGGAGGCGTGGGCGTAGTCACAAAAAGTGCGGGAATCTGGTGCCCCAGCGTGAGTAGTGAGGGGGGCGGAGGACAGCTCAGTGTACTCCAGCCCTAACTGTCGGCGTCATACCGACCGTCCCGCCCTTTTCCCTGACTGGCAGGCCTGGGGGCGGGAGAATCCCATACTAGGCCGCAAAAGCCGGGGACTAAAGTTAAAACCGCGGCCGGCCGGCAGTGCACGGTCGGCGCGGTAGTCCCGGACCCATACCCACGCCGCAGTCGCTGCAGCGCCTGGGCCCAAGGTGCTTTATGCGCCGTCCCAACGGGGACACAGAGTACCTGTGGATGCAGGGCCATGTCCCTGACGATACTCCGTCTCCTGTCCGGCAGATTCCCCCAGGGGCTGCGGAGGGAGACCGGTCCCAGTGTCTGGATGACCGGATAGGATCCCACTTCCCCAGAGCCCCTAAGGGATGGGGAAGGAAAACAGCATGTGGCTCCAGCCTTTGTACCCGCAATGGGTACCTCAACCTTAACAGCACCGCCGACTCAGAGTGGGGTGAGAATGGAGCATGCTGGGGGCCCTGTTATGGGCCCTCTTTTCTTCCATCCGATATAGTCAGCAGCTGCTGCTGACTAAAACGTGGAGCTTGCGTGAATGTGTGCCTCCTTCCACACAAAGCAAAAAACTGAGGAGCCCGTGATGCACGGGAGGGTGTATAGCAGAGGGGAGGGGTTCCACTTTTTAAAGTGTAATACTTTGTGTGGCCTCCGGAGGCAGAAGCTATACACCCAATTGTCTGGGTCTCCCAATGGAGCGACAAAGAAAAGGCCTGGGCGTCCACGGATGACAACAGTGGTGGATGATCGCCGCATACTTTCTTTGGTGAAGAAGAACCCGTTCACAACATCAACTGAAGTCCAGAACACTCTCAGTGAAGTAGGTGTATCTGTCTCTAAGTCAACAGTAAAGAGAAGACTCCATGAAAGTAAATACAAAGGGTTCACATCTAGATGCAAACCATTCATCAATTCCAAAAATAGACAGGCCAGAGTTAAATTTGCTGAAAAACACCTCATGAAGCCAGCTCAGTTCTGGAAAAGTATTCTATGGACAGATGAGACCAAGATCAACCTGTACCAGAATGATGGGAAGAAAAAAGTTTGGAGAAGAAAGGGAACGGCACATGATCCAAGGCACACCACATCCTCTGTAAAACATGGTGGAGGCAACGTGATGGCATGGGCATGCATGGCTTTCAATGGCACTGGGTCACTTGTGTTTATTGATGACATAACAGCAGACAAGAGTAGCCGGATGAATTCTGAAGTGTACAGGGATATACTTTCAGCCCAGATTCAGCCAAATGCCGCAAAGTTGATCGGACGGCGCTTCATAGTACAGATGGACAATGACCCCAAGCATACAGCCAAAGCTACCCAGGAGTTCATGAGTGCAAAAAAGTGGAACATTCTGCAATGGCCAAGTCAATCACCAGATCTTAACCCAATTGAGCATGCATTTCACTTGCTCAAATCCAGACTTAAGACGGAAAGACCCACAAACAAGCAAGACCTGAAGGCTGCGGCTGTAAAGGCCTGGCAAAGCATTAAGAAGGAGGAAACCCAGCGTTTGGTGATGTCCATGGGTTCCAGACTTAAGGCAGTGATTGCCTCCAAAGGATTCGCAACAAAATATTGAAAATAAAATTTTTTTTTTGGGTTTGGTTTATTTGTCCAATTACTTTTGACCTCCTAAAATGTGGAGTGTTTGTAAAGAAATGTGTACAATTCCTACAATTTCTATCAGATATTTTTTGTTCAAACCTTCAAATTAAAAGTTACAATCTGCACTTGAATTCTGTTGTAGAGGTTTCATTTCAAATCCAATGTGGTGGCATGCAGAGCACAACTCGCGAAAATTGTGTCACTGTCCAAATATTTCTGGACCTAACTGTATGTGTTGCGTCATTTGACCTCTTTCACCCCTGTGCACTGTCTCTTTCTTGTTGTGTGCCGTATATTGGTATCTGGTTTTGTGTTTCCTGAGCTGTGTTCACTATGTGGTGTCTCCCCTGTGTGCGTGTTTACACTATGTGGTCCCCTGTAAACTGATTAGCCCCAAGAAAATTCCTGTGGTCAATCAAATGTGTTAAAGGCTGTGTGTATTTTTATGGTAAATAAAGTAAGTGTGTGTGTAATATATATACAGTTAGGTCCAGAAATATTTGGACAGTGACACAATTTTGGCGAGTTGGGCTTTGCATGCCACCACATTGGATTTGAAATAAAACCTCTACAACAGAATTCAAGTGCAGATTGTAACGTTTAATTTGAAGGTTTGAACAAAAATATCTGATAGAAATTCTAGGAATTGTACACATTTCTTTACAAACACTCCACATTTTAGGAGGTCAAAAGTAATTGGACAAATAAACCAACCCCAAACAAAATATTTATATTTACAATATTTTGTTGCGAATCCTTTGGAGGCAATCACTGCCTTAAGTCTGGAACCCATGGACATCACCAAACGCTGGGTTTCCTCCTTCTTAATGCTTTGCCAGGCCTTTACAGCCGCAGCCTTCAGGTCTTGCTTGTTTGTGGGTCTTTCCGTCTTAAGTCTGGATTTGAGCAAGTGAAATGCATGCTCAATTGGGTTAAGATCTGGTGATTGACTTGGCCATTGCAGAATGTTCCACTTTTTTGCACTCATGAACTCCTGGGTAGCTTTGGCTGTATGCTTGGGGTCATTGTCCATCTGTACTATGAAGCGCCGTCCGATCAACTTTGCGGCATTTGGCTGAATCTGGGCTGAAAGTATATCCCGGTACACTTCAGAATTCATCCGGCTACTCTTGTCTGCTGTTATGTCATCAATAAACACAAGTGACCCAGTGCCATTGAAAGCCATGCATGCCCATGCCATCACGTTGCCTCCACCATGTTTTACAGAGGATGTGGTGTGCCTTGGATCATGTGCCGTTCCCTTTCTTCTCCAAACTTTTTTCTTCCCATCATTCTGGTACAGGTTGATCTTGGTCTCATCTGTCCATAGAATACTTTTCCAGAACTGAGCTGGCTTCATGAGGTGTTTTTCAGCAAATTTAACTCTGGCCTGTCTATTTTTGGAATTGATGAATGGTTTGCATCTAGATGTGAACCCTTTGTATTTACTTTCATGGAGTCTTCTCTTTACTGTTGACTTAGAGACAGATACACCTACTTCACTGAGAGTGTTCTGGACTTCAGTTGATGTTGTGAACGGGTTCTTCTTCACCAAAGAAAGTATGCGGCGATCATCCACCACTGTTGTCATCCGTGGACGCCCAGGCCTTTTTGAGTTCCCAAGCTCACCAGTCAATTCCTTTTTTCTCAGAATGTACCCGACTGTTGATTTTGCTACTCCAAGCATGTCTGCTATCTCTCTGATGGATGTTTTCTTTTTTTTCAGCCTCAGGATGTTCTGCTTCACCTCAATTGAGAGTTCCTTAGACCGCATGTTGTCTGGTCACAGCAACAACTTCCAAATGGAAAACCACACACCTGTAATCAACCCCAGACCTTTTAACTACTTCATTGATTACAGGTTAACGAGGGAGACGCCTTCAGAGTTAATTGCAGCCCTTAGAGTCCCTTGTCCAATTACTTTTGGTCCCTTGAAAAAGAGGAGGCTATGCATTACAGAGCTATGATTCCTAAACCCTTTCTCTGATTTGGATGTGAAAACTCTCATATTGCAGCTGGGAGTGTGCACTTTCAGCCCATATTATATATATATAATTGTATTTCTGAACATGTTTTTGTAAACAGCTAAAATAACAAAACTTGTGTCACTGTCCAAATATTTCTGGCCCTGACTGTATATATAATATTACACACACTTACTTTATTTACCATAAAAATACACACAGCCTTTAACACATTTGATTGACCACAGGAATTTTCTAAAAAAATTTTTTTTTATTTCTCTTTCTCTAACACACATGGCTCTGCTATACACTCAGCTCTAACACACAGGCACAGGCGCACACAGCTCTGATATACACTCAGCTCATAAAATTTTTTATAATAAGTACAGTTTGGAATTTTTAGTGCTGAAGTGCACATTTAGTGCTGGCTTTTTGTTTTTTCTTCATTGAATTGGTCGGTGGCTGACCCCCACCTTGCTATGCACCCCAATTTGGGATGTATTCCATCTGTCTAGATTTTGGCGGTTGGGGACTGTTCACATTAAGTCATCAGGCCTTGTCCACAGGCTTTTTACTTCATGCAGCATTTGCTTGGACCTGTCCCGCCCACAGCCATGACTCAGTCATGGGTACGGGATTGAAATAGACCAGGTGAGTGCTGCTAAGAGCAGTTCTACTATTCATATATGAGGCCGTATGGCACATTTTATAAAAATATTTTAGTGTAGGACTGCCTCAAATGAGATTTGCCGTGACGTGGCGAGGCAGCTCAAGAAATTGCAATTTTTTGCCAAAAATCTAAAAAATTTTTATAATAAGTACAGTTTGGAATTTTTAGTGCTGAAGTGCACATTTGGTGCTGGCTTTTTGTTTTTCTTTATGAAAGAATTTGTAGAAAGAGACGCAGACAGTGTTATTCATATACTGGTTTATACATATAAAAAATAAAGGAGAAATAAAGTCATTCAACTCAGAGAAGACATTGCCCACTGCCTTACGTCTGTCGGACAATTGGGGTATTTCTGAAGGGCCTCTGATATTTGGCTGTTATCGAGCAGTAGCTTCATCAGTCTGTATTCCTTCTGCGTCCGGACGGACAGACCTTCCATTGGTTTGATCAGCTCCAACTGATAGAGATGTTCAAAAGCCTGAGAATATAGAGATTGATAAAGCGAGGCCGTCCTGGCACTGCCCTGTGAGTACATGTGCCCTATACCAGAGCTCATAGGTCTACATCGCTATTACCCAGCACGGATGTGTAATGGCCTCATAGATGGCTGCTTCAAATACAAGGAGGCGGCCGCGCAGGAGGAGGGGGGGAGCGGGGCGCCGAGGGGGGGGGGGCCAAGGAGGCGGCCACATTTCATATGAACGTGAAGTGTGAAACTAAACGCACAACACCTAAAACATACGTGCTGAGAGTATTTACAAAATATGACGTTATTAGAGATACCCGATTGCCCATTCCATCACAATAAATCACAAGCAAAAAAAAAAAAATTATAAAAATTCAGGAGCCCCAATAGCAATATTAGGTTACTGCAACCGGGGATACAAAGTGATAGGGCAGGAGCGGGGATTAGATCTGGAATATTACATGACATCATTTTGTAGAGAAGGGAGGTGTTTCGCACTGAGTCCAGCAGAGGGCGCTGCGTTCAGTACGATCTGGTACTAAAATCTGCAACTAATAAAATGAGAAAAATGTCATTACTAATGCTACAAATGATTAAAGTGTAGAGCCCTCACCTTCAGGACGACCGGTTTTTCAAAATTGTAGACAGAATGAGATTTTCTTTGAACAAATTTCTGAAATTCTGGGGGGAGATAAAAAAAAAAAAAAGTAGTTACAAATATAGGAGAGTGCTTAACCCCTTCACCACACATTGATTTTCCATATTTGAGCTTCCGTTTTTTCCAAGAGCCATAACTTTTTTTTTTTTTATTTTTCCTCCCTGTAGCCGTATGAGGGTTTGTTGCAGGACAATTTGTACTTGTGTACGCCCTACACAAACACTGGCAACTACATATATATATATATATATATATATATATATATATATATATATAAACAAAAATCATACATTAACTACACAATACGTAAATTCTAGAATACCCGATGTGTTAGAGTCGGGCCACCTTCTAGTATATATATATATATGTGTATTAAACAATCACACAGTGATGCAATCGGCCTTGATATGCACTGAGAAGGTTCATTTCCAGGAACGGAAAGTACGATCCCACCGGTAATACTAAAGTGAATCCGTGTATTACACTGCTCCACCGGCGGGGGATCTTGTTGGCACAGCGGCAGTGCAAGTGCCATCATTTTGAAAGCAACAATTTATTAAAAAGGTGCCGCAGTTACCTTTAGTCTTGATTTAATAGGATGTCAGGGGCTAAAAGCAGAACAGGGGGCAATTGGTATTGGTAGCACGCATGGCTATAACACTGGAGGTAATGACACATCTTACCATTGTGAACCATCTGGAAATTGAAGGGCTCCCCACTATAAATATCTTGCAGGTGTTTCATGGCGATCACCAGACATATTTCGAGAACAGAGAGGCCTGAGGACAGAGAACATTGGTGTAATTTGTTTCTTATAAGTAATCCTGTTGTTCCTGAGCGCACCAGCAGAGGGCGCCGGTGACATTGATCAGTAGTGGAGACTCACCGTGGAGGATGTTGGCTTTGGAGTCCATGCTGCGGAGTCTATGAGCTTCCACAAAGTCGGCAGCGTTCAGGTGAGGATAAGACACATTGACTCGACACAGGGCCAAAAGCTGCAAAGCAGAGGACATACGGTACAGGGAGAGTAGTGAACATGCAAGGCACAATTCACTTATAACAGCTGTGCGAATGCAGAGCAACAATCCATTTCGTTGAGCAAATTGATAGCACGGGGATAGAGTTATCGAATGCTCAGGCTTCGCCATTGCAGCTCGAAAACCAAATTGCAAAAGCGTTCATGCCAGGAACCCATGATTGTGGCCATGGATTATATGCTTATACCATACACACAACTCTAAGGACGGCCTTTCACATCCAGATAAAGAGACTGATGGCACTCACAACATGCAGTGTGAACAGGTGCAAAACTGAACACGACATATACTAACAAAACAAAAGATAGCTGCACTCTGAAATGCTAAAGCATGCAAACCATGAATGTTAGAATGTAGACATGCATTTCTGCTAAAGGAAATCAGGAAAATTGAGATATTTCGCATACAAAAATGGCCATTTCTATATCTGCCCAGTAACCACGTCAAAGCACACCTCATACACTGGGTACCTACGCTAACTCCTCTCTGTGGGTTAAAACCTTCTGTGTATGGGCAACTAGGAGGTAGTAAGTTTTCTCTATCGCTTCATTGGGGGACACAGGAAACCATGGGTGTATGCTGCTGGGACTAGGAGGTGACACTATGCAAATAAGAAAGTTGGCTCCTCCCACGTAGTATACACCCACTGACTGGAGCTGAGATCAGTTTTTGCTTAGTGTCCGAGGAGGTTGGACACGCAGGGGCTGCTCTCAGCCCCTCAGGTTTGTATTGTTGTGTTTTATTAATGTTTTCCCTTTCTTTTTCAGACACAGCTCGTCGGGCGACAGGGTGTAATCGCTCACCCTGCTCTCCCACATAGAGACCGGTCGCACAGAAGTGGGGTCCGTCCGCCACTTCCGTTGTCCTCCGTGTCTGTCTGGCAGGACCCTATCCCCTTAACACTTTCAAGACTGTTTGGGGGGCATCCGCACAGAGGGACAGGCGGATGGTCCTTGCCCATCTCCCCAAACTCTCTCGCTCCCGAGCCTGATTGTGGGGTAGGAGGACGAAGACCGTACCCAGGATGGAGAGGTACCCTTCCGGTCTCCCCTCGACTATGCCCGGGACGACCGTCGAGATGTCTTCGCTCGCCTTCCAGGATGGATCCAGGATCACCTCAGGACAAGCCGGGACCTCAAGATAAGTACTCTGCACTCCCCCCTCCTTCTTCCCCGTCCCAGGTTATGGGGAGGGATCCCGGGTATAGAAACCCCACACCCCCTTCTCCACTTGGGTCAGGGGGTCCTACATCTCCCTTAGAGCCCCCTCCACAGGCCCCTCTGTAGTTGGCTTCCCCTGTAGCGTTTCCTCCCTGCACTCCCCTGATCGCCCCCCCGCTGTGGCGTCCACTACCTGACGTCCCCTCCGGCGACCTACCTTAAAATTTATCCCCCGGCTTCATTGCGGCCCAGCGTCCCCTCCGGCGGCCCACTTTCAAAATTTAGGCCCCGGCTCTATTGCGCCCCCCTCAGTGTCCGCGCACCTCTCCAGGCCACGCCCCCAGCCGGAATTCTATCCGCGCGGGCTTTTCAAATCTCCCGCCTCTATTTTCTCGCGCGGTCCCAGTCCTCTTCCCGGCGTCTGACGTCATTTCCGGGCGCCAATCCCCGGCGCGCGTCATTCCTGCGCCTCCACTGCACCAGGCCCTTCCCTCCGGGTAAGCGATGCTGCCGCCGCCGCGAGGCCCGATACTCCCCGCCCGGGTAGGTCGACTCTGCAGCCGCCGCAGGACCCGAGCCCCTGACCGGGTAAGCGACGCTTTCGCCGCTGCGCCTGTGCCTCCACCCGGGTAAGCGCTGCTAGCGCCGCCTCCAGACCCGATCCACCGACCGGGTAAGCGCTCCTAGCGCCGCTGCATCCTTCCCTTCCCAAACCACCGCCGCAAGTTTGCGACACAGCGCCCACCCGCAGGCAGTGTTGGCCCCAGCGCACCCTCACTGGCAGGGATTAGTCCACTGCTCCCCAGACATCAGTGTCAGTCAGCGCTTCTTTGCAGAACCCACCCCCAGGCATCAAGCTGTCATCTCTCTCAGGGCTCATTCCTAGGGTACTGTTGTCTCTGGACATGCAGACCCTTTCACTGTGGTGCTGTTTGTGAAGAAGCAAAGTCCATTCACTGTGGTACTCGTTGTGAGGAAGCAGGCCCATTCCCTATAGTACTGTTTGTGAAGGGGCAGGCCCACTCACTGTGGTACTGTTTGTAAGGAAGCAGGCCCATTCACTATGGTACTGGTTGTGAAGGGGCAGGCCCATTCACTATGGTACTGCTTTGGGAAGAAGCCGTAAGTCGCACAATTTTATTGTCTCCGGTTTTTGTGATGTACACTCACAGACATTCTCCTCACATCTCACCTAGCACAGGTGTGCTCCTGAATTCTGGGCGTTCACTGTCAGTTTGCCATTCTGTCTCCCGCGTATTATACGCCTGTAACACTAATCACTGATCCTATGTGTCCAGCTGTATTATGCGCCTGTGGCACTAATTACGAACGTCACTACAGCATTCTAAATCTTCCCAAAGTATCGCTCTTGCGCCCGATTATCCGTCACGTTACGGATAGATTATGGTGCTCTACCCAGCAGTCAGAAACCCATATCTCGCTGCACACGTTGCTTACCCAGCGGTCCATGACATGGCCCTTTCCGTGAACGCTCCATTGTCTCCGTGAACCTGTCAGCTTTCCAGTGTGTTCCAGGTTTACGCCCTGTGTTTCCATGTGCCTGTCCTCTATCCTACGTGTCAGTGTCTCTGCGTGTTACCTGTCTGTTACAGTGCGCAGGTGCCTTTCTCCCTACACTAGTCTTCACCAGTGTGTAAGTGTCACCTGTGTGCCAGTGTTCTTTATGTACTAGTCCTCTTCGGTGTACTAGTGTTTCCTCGTACTTGTCCACTATCCAGTGGGCCAGCGTTTCTCTAGGCACTGACCGACTCCTGTATGCCAGCGTTTCCCTGTACCTGTCCACTATCCAGTGTGCCAGTGTCTGCGTCTTGCCTGTGTGCTCCAATACACAGGTGCTTTGGGGACCCTGCCCGCTATTCCGTGGGCCAGTGTTTCTACGTGCATTTGTTTACTCTGGTGTACCAGTGTTTTCCACGAGCCCTTACACTACTCAGTGTAACAAGGTTTCTATGCGCACCTGTCTACACCACTGTAACAGTGTTGTGTGAACCCTCCCACTGTTTAGGGGGTCAGGTTTCTTCTTGCACCTGTCAGTTTTAGTGTGCTATTACCTTTTCTGTCAACCCGTCCACCATCCAGATTGTCAGTTCCATAGACCTGTCCACTTGCATGTGTGCCAGCGTCTCTATATGTCGGTCCATCTCCCAGGGTGCCAGTATACACTATCCAGTGTTTCTCTATGCACCTACCCACCATCCGGTGTGCTAGTGTTGCCAGAATGTACCCTCTATCCTGTGTGCCAGTGTTTCTGTAGGCACCTGTCTACTACAGCGGGACAGGATTGCTGAGCCTGCCCACTTGCCTATGGGCCAGCACTTATCAGAACCAGAAGCAGAATACAGCAACAGGCTTGAGTGCCTTGTTCAACTTTTCCGCTCATCTTTGACCGAGGTGAGAGCTCCATCCAACACTGCCCCATGAGGCGGCACGCCAGCAGCTGTCACGTTCAGTGCCAGTATTCAAGATCGATGATCCTGCCCGCTATCCAATAGGCTAGCGTTTCTCCGGACCAGAACCTGGATACTGTAACAGGTATGTGTTGCTCTGCTCACGACCCAGTGACTCGAACAGTCTACCTCACCTAGTGGGTCATGTATCTCCTTCATCTTCGACTGAGGCAAGGACTGTGGTCTCCATGGACCCCTAACGTGGTACGGCAGCAACGGTCATTAGGTTGCTTCCCAGTGACCCGGGGGTTTTCTCCTACTTCAGACCACCCATTCAGGAAAAAACAGAAGGTAAGCCAGATTCCTCTGGCCAGTTCATTGTCTTCTCTTTCTGCAGCAGTTATTTACTCACTTCTCAGCGATCTGCATCCATCTCCTACCTCACACCATACGTGTAACGTGATCTCGAGGTAAGGTAACACGCGACCTTCTGACTGGAGGGTCGTGTGATTCACTCCCTGCAGCAACCACGGACCCCATGACGCAGCACGGCAGCAGCAGTTCTCATCTGGTCGCTTCCCAGTGGCCCGGGACCTTCTCCTACCTTGCACCATTCATCTAAGGTAGCCACAAGGTAGGGCTTTTCTCTCTTGACCGTACGTCGGCTGCATCGCTTCTTGAAGCAGCAGTCATTTTGGTTTTCAAATGAGGTAAGCAAGGGGCAGCTCTGTCTGCTACCCAATATGTTGTCCGTTTTTACTTCCTGCCACCTTCCTCGGGTGGTTCATAGTTCTTCTGGTATCTGCCTATTCTTTGGCCTAGACCAGCCTTGGCCGCGCCCTCCACTAGGGTTCCGGCCAGGTACTGTAAAGGTTTAAAACCATATATATCGTTACTTACATTTTCTCTCTTTCAGATAGAGATCAGATTTCCTCAGTCCCTCCACAGTCAACAGATGAAGTTAAGAACCACACAGGATCGTCTAACCAGTATTGATTCCACGGAGGACCAGCTTCACCAAGGGACTTCTAGTATCCTGACGGCCCAGTCATTGGGCCCACTCTTCCGGACAAGCTGTAAGGTTTCATATAATTGTCTTCTGTCTACTTTCCGCAGCAGAATTTTTCAGGGAGCCCAGAATGCTCAGGCCACTGGGTGTCTCCACCCGAACACTCAACACTACAGCGAGTGGTCCCCGTCTAATCTGCCAATCTCCACTAACACCTAGACATGACCTGCTTCAGTTTCAGGCGAAGACGGGTCTTCATTTCCCCTGTCCCGGGTCTACCTCCTTTTCCCCCTCTAGTAGCCATTCTGGATGGCTCTTGGAGATATGCTAGATCTCTCCGAAGTCCCCGCCATACCAAACTCCGCGACCACTCGCCACCGCTTGGTCTCAGACACTTGTGCATTCCTGCACTTTTCAATCAGAGTTCCTGCCAGACCATTTAAACTCACATATTCTCTGTCATTTCTTTCCCTTTGTCGTCACTTCTGGTTGTGACGTGGTGACGCGTTTTATAATAATAATAGAAATAATAATAACAACATTTTACTTATCCTTCCGTCACTCCTCCGTTTTTTCCTTGCCACCTTCCAAGGATAGGCATCACTCCTCTGGTCGACTAGTGCTTAGGCCGGTCACATAGTCCAACCCTTCCTTGAGTCCCCCTCGAAAGGGTTCTTCCTTCTCCCATTACAGGTCATACTTCCCAGGTCTTGGGCCCTTTTTTTCATTCGCAAGAGCCCTCCCCCATAGGGGGTTCTCCTTCCAGTAATTCACTTCAAGGGTCATCTAGTACCCGATTCCAGAGTTCGAGTTTTCCCAGTCACGCCATTGTAGATGCCCGGACTCCCTTCTCCTGTCTGTCAGGTCATAGTGGTAATTGGTTATTGGATTTCCTTGGCTCCTTAACCTTCTCCTTTTCCTCCGGACTTCACAAGTTCTCTAGACCGCTTCTATACACAGGGGATTTATCTCCCGCATAATTTTCCCGCCTGCAGGCTGTTTCATCCACTAGGGTCAGATCTCTTCCCTCAGGTGCTGTGTAATCAACAGGTCAAGTTCCCCTATGGCGGAATCCCCTTACAGTATCTCGTCTCCCCTGCACCATTTTAGGCAGTCGGTTTTCCTTTTAGTTGTCCTGTGGCAGTAAAGGGCCAAGGCTCCGTTGGCCTCCACTTACCTGGCACCTTCCTCTACCAGGTGCCCTAGTTCTTCGCCCATTCTTCCTCTCTCAAATGTAGTACCATGGCCTGTCGGGTGTTTGCTCCTAGCCGACCCATTGCTGTCAGTCGCCTTAGCTCCTTAGGTACAGACCTCAGAGGATGCAGTTTCTCCCTGATCATCCTATTCCCCAGCACACGCATTTTACACTAGTTCTTAGTACTCCCTAGTACTCTAACTCTTCTCCTATACTTCGGCCCCTAGCCGGGTGGGGGTTCCTTACGGGGTCTAGGACCAGGTTTTGGTCACAGAATCTTGTCTCTGCTAACCCTGTTTTCAGGTCTCTTTCTTCCCACCCTTGGGGACTGCTTTAGGATGTCCCATGGTTTCCTGTGTCCCCCAATGAAGCGATAGAGAAAAGTAGATTTTGGGTACTCACCGTAAAATTTCTTTCTCGGAGCCTTCATTGGGGGACACAGCACCCGCCCTTTTCTAAGACTTCAATGGATCCGGAATGTTCTGGATTTCAAGCTTCTCCTCATACTGCTTTTACACAAACTGATCTCAGCTCCAGTCAGTGGGTGTATACTACGTGGGAGGAGCCAACTTTCTTATTTGCATAGTGTCACCTCCTAGTCCCAGCAGCATACACCCATGGTTTCCTGTGTCCCCCAATGAAGGCTCCGAGAAAGAGATTTTACGGTGAGTACCCAAAGAAGGGAATTTTGTTTACTTACCGTAAATTCCTTTTCTTCTAGCTCCAATTGGGAGACCCAGACAGTGGGTGTATAGCTACTGCCCTCTGGAGGCCGCACAAAGAACTACACTTAAAAGTGTAAGGCCCCTCCCCTTCTGGCTATACACCCTCCCGTAGGAGTACAGATTCCTCAGTTTTAGTACCAAAGCAAGAAGGAGGAAAGCCAATAACAGTTTCAAAAACAAATTCAATCCGATAACATGATCGGAGAACTTAAGAAACAACATGAACAACATGTGCACCCGAAAAACGAAACCCTAAGAACAAATAGGGCGGGTGCTGGGTCTCCCAATTGGAGCTAGAAGAAAAGGAATTTACGGTAAGTAAACAAAATTCCCTTCTTCTTTTTCGCTCCTAATTGGGAGACCCAGACAGTGGGACGTCCAAAAGCAGTCCCTGGGTGGGTAAAAAGATACCACATGAACGGGCTGTCAGACAGCCTCTTCCTACAGGTGGGCCACCGCCGCCTGAAGGACCTGTCTACCTAGGCTGGCATCTGCCGAAGCGTAGGTATGCACTTGATAGTGTTTGGTAAACGTGTGCAGACTCGACCAGGTAGCCGCCTGGCACACTTGCTGAGCCGTAGCCTGATGCCGCAATGCCCAGGACGCACCCACGGCTCTGGTAGAATGGGCCTTCAGTCCAGATGGAATCGGAAGCCCAGCAGAACGGTATGTGTGAAGAATTGGTTCCTTGATCCACCGCGCCAGGGTGGATTTGGAAGCTTGCGATCCCTTATGCTGACCAGCGACTAGGACAAAGAGCGCATCAGAACGGCGTAGAGCCGCCGTGCGAGAAATGTAAATCCTGAGTGCTCTCACCAGGTCCAACAGATGTAAACCCTTTTCAAATTGGTGAACTGGATGCGGACACAAAGATGGTAAAGTGATATCCTGATTGAGATGAAAGGAAGAAACCACCTTGGGAGAAAACTCTGGAATTGGACGCAGTACTACCTTGTCTTGGTGAAACACCAGGAAGGGAGATTTGCAAGATAACGCCGCTAGCTCGGACACTCTTCGAAGAGACGTGACCGCCACAAGAAAAACTACCTTTTGTGAAAGCCGAGAAAGGGGAACCTCTTTCAAAGGCTCGAAAGGCGGCTTCTGGAGAGCAATGAGAACCTTGTTCAGATCCCAGGGTTCCAATGGCCGTCTGTAAGGAGGAACAATATGACAAACTCCTTGGAGAAACGTGCGTACTTTAGAAAGCTGTGCCAAGCGCTTCTGAAAGAATACGGATAGCGCGGAGACTTGACCCTTAAGAGAGCTAAGCGACAAACCTTTTTCCAACCCAGACTGCAGGAAGGAAAGAAAAGTTGGCAATGCAAATGGCCAGGGAGAAACCCCTTGAGCCACGCACCACGCTAAGAATATCTTCCACGTTCTGTGATAGATCTTAGCTGAGGATGGTTTTCTAGCCTGTCTCATTGTGGCAACAACTTCATGAGATAAACCTGAGGCCGCTAGGATCCAGGACTCAATGGCCACACAGTCAGGTTCAGGGCCGCAGAATTCAGATGGAAAAACGGCCCTTGAGACAGCAAATCTGGACGGTTTGGTAGTGTCCACGGTTGGCCTACCGTGAGATGCCACAGATCCGGGTACCACGACCTTCTTGGCCAATCTGGAGCGACGAGTATGGCTCGATGGCAGTCGGACCTGATTTTCCGGAGAACTCTGGGTAACAATGCTAGAGGTGGGAACACATAGGGGAGTCGGAATTGCGACCAATCCTGAACCAAGGCGTCTGCCGCCAGTGCTCGGTGATCGTGAGACCGTGCCATGAAAACTGGGACCTTGTTGTTGTGTCGTGACGCCATCAGATCGACGTCCGGCGTCCCCCAGCGGCAACAGATCTGCTGAAACACGTCCGGGTGAAGGGACCATTCTCCTGCGTCCATGCCCTGGCGACTGAGAAAGTCTGCTTCCCAGTTTTCCACGCCTGGGATGTGAACTGCGGATATGGTGGACGCTCTGCTTTCCACCCACGTCAAAATCCGATGGACTTCTTGAAAAGCTTGGCGACTGCGTGTTCCCCCTTGGTGGTTGATGTACGCCACCGCCGTGGAGTTGTCCGACTGAATCCGAATCTGCTTGCCTTCCAGCCATTGTTGGAAGGCTCGCAGGGCAAGATAGATTGCTCTGATTTCCAGAACATTGATCTGCAGGGTGGACTCTTCCAGAGTCCACATCCCCTGAGCCCTGTGGTGGAGATACACCGCTCCCCACCCTGATAGGCTCGCATCCGTCGTGACCACTGCCCAGGACGGGGGAAGGAATGACTTTCCCTGTGACAATGAGGTGGGGAGAAGCCACCAACGCAGAGAGTCCTTGGCAGTCTGAGAGAGGGAGACTGTCCTGTCGAGGGACGTCGATTTCCCGTCCCATTGGCGTAGAATGTCCCATTGTAGAGGGCGCAGATGAAACTGCGCGAACGGGACTGCCTCCATTGCTGCTACCATCTTTCCTAGGAAATGCATGAGGCGCCTCAGTGAGTGCGACTGGCTCTGAAGGAGAGATTGCACTCCAGTCCGTAGCGAGCACTGCTTGTCCAGTGGAAGCTTCACTATCGCTGAGAGAGTATGAAACTCCATGCCAAGATAAGTCAGAGATTGGGTCGGGGTTAGATGAGACTTTGGAAAGTTGATAATCCACCCGAAACTCTGGAGAGTGTCTAGTGCCACCTTCAGACTGTGTTGGCATGCCTCTTGAGAGGGTGCCTTTATAAGCAGGTCGTCTAGATACGGGATGACCGAGTGACCCTGCGAGTGCAGAACAGCTACTACTGCTGCCATGACCTTGGTGAAGACCCGGGGGGCTGTTGCCAGACCGAAAGGTAACGCTACGAACTGCAGGTGTTCGTCGTGTATGACGAAGCGTAGGAAACGCTGATGCTCTGGTGCGATCGGCACGTGGAGATACGCATCTTTGATATCTATTGATGCTAGAAAATCTCCTTGAGACATTGAGGCTATGACGGAGCGTAGGGATTCCATCCGGAACCTCCTGACTTTTACGTGTCTGTTGAGCAACTTTAGATCCAGGACGGGCCGATACGATCCGTCCTTTTTTGGGACCACAAACAGATTGGAGTAAAAACCGTGACCTTGTTCCTGAAGAGGGACGGAGGTCACCACTCCTTCCGCTTTTAGAGCGGCCACCGCCTGCAACAGAGCATCGGCTCGGTCTGGTGGGGGAGAAGTTCTGAAGAAACGAGTTGGCGGACGAGAACTGAACTCTATCCTGTACCCGTGAGACAGAATATCCCTCACCCAACGGTCTTTGACGTGTGACAGCCAGATGTCGCCAAAGTGGGAAAGCCTCCCACCGACCGCGGGTGCGGGAATCGGAGACCTCAAGTCAGGAGGACGCCGTCTTGGCAACGGTTCCTCCGGCTGCCCTTTTTGGGCGTGACTGAGACCTCCAAGAATCTGAGCGTCTCTGGTCCTTTTGAGTCTTTTTTGACGAGGTGAATTGGGACCTGCCCGGTCCTCGAAAGGACCGATAACCAGACTGACCCTTCCTCTGTTGGGGTCTGTTTTGTCTGTGTTGCGGTAAGGATGAGTCCTTACCCTTGGAGTGTTTGATGATTTCATCCAAACGCTCTCCAAACAATCGGTCACGAGAAAAAGGCAAATTGGTTAAGCACTTCTTGGAATGAGAATCTGCTTTCCAATGTCTCAACCACAGGGCCCTACGCAAAACAACGGAGTTGGCTGACGCCACTGCCGTGCGGCTTGTAGCGTCAAGAACAGCATTAATCGCGTACGACGCGAATGCCGCCATTTGCGAGGTCAATGGTGCTACCTGCGGGGCAAATGCACGTGTGACGGAGTCAACTCGCGCAAGCCCGGCTGAGATAGCTTGGAGTGCCCATACGGCTGCAAAAGAAGGCGCCAATGACGCTCCAATCGCTTCATAGATGGATTTCAGCCAGAGCTCCATCTGCCTGTCAGTGGCATCTTTAAGTGCCGCTCCATCTTCAACTGCAACCAAGGATCTAGCTGCAAGCCTGGAAATTGGAGGATCCACTTTTGGACACTGGGTCCAACCCTTGACCACCTCAGGGGGAAAAGGATAGCGTGTATCTTTAAGCCGTTTAGGAAAACGCCTTTCAGGATAAGCGTGGGGTTTCTGGATTGCGTCTCTAAAGTCAGCGTGGTCCAGAAAAGTGCTTAAAGTACGCTTAGGGTATCTGAAATGGATTCTCTCGTGCTGCGAAGCTGACTCCTCCACAAGAGGAGCTGGTGGGGAAATATTTAACATCTTATTGATGTTAAATATAAGATCATTAACTATGGCGTCACCATCTGGTGTATCCAGATTGAGAGCGGTCCCAGGATCAGAATCCTGATCAGTTACGTCCGCCTCATCACCCATAGATTCATCTCGCTGGGATCCTGACCATTGAGATGAATGTGAAGGCCCGTCATAGCGAGCCCGCTTAGGCTGCCCGGGGCCATCGTCCGAGTCAGAGTCTTCACCCTGAGGTGTATATGCCCGTCCCGGAGCTTGGAGCTGAGGGGGACCAGGGGGCAATGATTGCACAGTGTCCGTGGCCTGAAGTACAGGCCTAGCTCGCAATGTGTCAAGAATTTGTGACATAGTGAGAGACATTCTGTCAGCAAAAGCTGCAAACTCAGTTCCTGTCACCTGGACAGCATTCACAGGTGGTACACCCTGGGTCACGTCCAGCAGAGGTCCCGACTGTGCAAGCGCCGCAGGGGCCGAGCACTGCACACAATGGGGGTCCGTGGAGCCTGCCGGTAGAAAAGTCCCACATGCGGTGCAGGAAGCATATAATGTCTGTGCTTTGGCACCCTTGCGTTTTGCGGACGACATGCTGCTGGCTCTCTGCAATGTGAGAGAGTCTATAGCCAAAGGGTGACCAGCGCTATGCAATACAAAGTATTTGTAGCAACAAAATACTAAGAATAGTACTGGCACAAGAGGGGGTGAGCCCTGAGGGCTGCTTACCGCCCGCTGAATAGCGGGTAAGAGGCTGCAGAATTCCTTGTCTGGGTCTCCCCGGCTCCCCTCTGCAGCTCAGCGTGTCAGCAGGAATGGCTGCCGGCGTCTGTGGAGAGGGGCGGTCCGTGGGAGTTCCCAAACAAAAGTGCGGGAAACAGTGTCCCCTCTGTGCCGATTGGGAGGGCTGGAGTATGTAAAAACGACTCCAGCCCTCAGCGCTGATGCACTGGCCAGCGTCCCGCCCCTCTCCTGACTGGCAGGTCTGGGGGCGGGAACGAACGGAAGCAGGCCGCAAAAGCCGGGGACTCGAGTTATCAGCGCGGCCGCCGTAAAAGCGCGGGCCGCGCTGAAGTCCCCGGCGCACCACAAGTGCCAGCCGCGTCGCAGTCCCAGCGGCCGGCATGACCGATTTCTAAACGTGGCCAGCGTCCCGCCCCTCTCCTGACTGGCAGGTCCGGGGGCGGGAACGAACGGAAGCAGGCCGCAAAAGCCGGGGACTCGAGTTATCAGCGCGGCCGCCGTAAAAGCGCGGGCCGCGCTGAAGTCCCCGGCGCACCACAAGTGCCAGCCGCGCCGCAGTCCCAGCGGCCGGCGCGACCGATTCCTGGAAGTGTGCCTGCTTCAGCTAAGCTGAATGAGGCCATGGCACAAGCGCCGTAGCGCAGATGTCCCCCGGCGCACTACAACACCCAGCATGCTGCGGTGTGAGCGCCAAATGCACGGGGACACAGAGTACCTTGAGGAAGCAGGGCCATGTCCCTGATGTACTCCGCTCCATCCAGCATCTTCTCCAGGGGCTGTAGATGGAGCCCGGTCTCAGTGCCTGGAGACCAGTAAATCCCACTTCACCCAGAGCCCTGTAAAAAGGGATGGGGAAGGAATCAGCATGTGGGCTCCTGCCGCCGTACCCGCAATGGGTACCTCAACCTTACAAACACCTCCGACATACAGTGGGGTGAGAAGGGAGCATGCTGGGGACACTATATGTGTCCTCTTTTCTTCCATCCGACATAGTCAGCAGCTGCTGCTGACTAAAAACAATGGAGCTATGCGTGCGTGTCTGACCTCCTTGCGCACAAAGCTAAAACTGAGGAATCTGTACTCCTACGGGAGGGTGTATAGCCAGAAGGGGAGGGGCCTTACACTTTTAAGTGTAGTTCTTTGTGCGGCCTCCAGAGGGCAGTAGCTATACACCCACTGTCTGGGTCTCCCAATTAGGAGCGAAAAAGAAATCTATTTTTTCTTTATTATAGGTCATGTTCAATTTTGCACCTGTTCAGACTGCATGTTGGGAGTGCCATCAGTCTTTTTGTCTAGTTTATGGAGTCATGCCCTCTGACTGTGCACCCATTTTCCATTAGCCACAAGTGATTTTATTCTCTAATAGCAGGTTCCTTTTTGCCCATACACAGGAGGGTTTTAACCGAGAGAGGCATTAGCGTGGGTACGCAGTATACGAAGTATGCCTTGACGTGGCTACTGGGCAGATATAGAAATGGCCATTTTTGTATGCTACATCTCAATTTTTCCTAGATTTCCATTAGCAGCAATGCATGTCTGTATTGTTGCATTCATGGTTTGCATGTTTTAGCATTTCAGAGTGCAATTGCCTTTCTTTAAATTTTTTGTTGGCCTTTTACATCCAACACTCGAGGTCGGAGTACAGACCACCTGCGGCTCCTCTATGTCCGTGGCCTGTCTATGCTCGGACTGTGAATGTCTCGTGTGTGAAGCAGGTCTTAGGGATACACTCATGTCTTACAAAGGAGCTTTAGACCTGTGTGCATCCATATTGTGGTCTCCGTTATAAATGGAAACCCTGACACAGTGCGAGACGGACCCTGCTGACGTATAATAGGGTCCTTAGTGATCTGCTGAAGTGAACTTCAAAATGAAGAGTCTCAGACACACAGTATATTGGGGATTAGTCCATGCAGAATTTTGGATCTATTTCGATGTGAAAATCAAAACGTACTGACCAATAACATGTGCAGCGATCGCATATCCTTAGACGCGTTAAACTGCTTCTGAAGAACATCTTCCACCGTCTTATTTTCCAGGAGAGCCTGAAGGAACATCAGGATTTGTTTTAAAGAAAAGATTAAAAGGTCTGTAAAAGGTCGAAAGAAAAAAAATAAAACAACAACAACAAACATCTCGGCTCTTTTTTTGGGGGGCATTTTTTTTGGGGGGGGGCATTCCTCCTGGTGTTTGCCTACTTGGCCTCAGCGGTCAAGTCCCGTCCTGTCGGCTAAACAATGGGAGCAGCAATACCTGTACAGCGAGTGACGGCTGCGGCCACTGACTGGCAACGATCACGAGCAAATTATTAATAATTGAAAAAAACAATACTCACTTATACGAGGGTAGGCTCATACTCCGCTCCTGCGCAGCATGCAGACAAGTCACAATGCTTTTACAGGGCAGGTCATTATCATTTATACACTGAAAATTTACCTACATTTTCCTATAAACTTTCAGTTACTTGCAGCTTTTAAAAACTCTGCTGTCATTTAAGGCTTAAGAGTCATTTTATTAAATGTATTAGAATATTATGCCGTTCCTCTATTATGCCTCCTGGAAATTGACTATTATCATTTTGCTATTGAAAGCAGGGTGTCCCAACACAGTCACCATGGAGGCATTTACTGTGCTAATAATGTTATGTTTGTCATTCACGTGACCGCTGCAGACCACCACTGGCCTCAGTGATTATGTGCCGCAGATGTAAACGTCACCATGAGGCAAGCAAACAGCTGTAATCGCCAAGTGGACAATGGATCTGAAGCCAATGCCAATAGTCCAAGGGACTGTATTTTAGGCAAAAAATATATATATTTTCATCTTTTACATTTTAAAATTAACAAAAAAGTAAAATGGGTATCACAGCTTGTAAACGCCTTTTGTAGCAGCCAAGAGTCTTTTAATTCTTGTTTAAGGGATTTTCATCCTTTCTTACTTTGAAAAGTCTTACAGTTGTGCAAGATTCCTGGCTCGTCTTGCATGCCCCGCTCTTCCTTGGAGAGATCTTCCAGTTCTGCAAGATTCCTGGCTCGTCTTACAGCTCTGCGAGATTCCTGGCTCGTCTTACAGCTCTGCGAGATTCCTGGCTCGTCTTACAGCTCTGCGAGATTCCTGGCTCGTCTTACAGCTCTGCGAGATTCCTGGCTCGTCTTGCAGCTCTGCGAGATTCCTGGCTCGTCTTACAGCTCTGCGAGATTCCTGGCTCGTCTTACAGCTCTGCGAGATTCCTGGCTCGTCTTACAGCTCTGCGAGATTCCTGGCTAGTCTTACAGCTCTGCGACATTCCTGGCTCGTCTTACAGCTCTGCGAGATTCCTGGCTCGTCTTACAGCTCTGCGAGATTCCTGGCTCGTCTTACAGCTCTGCGAGATTCCTGGCTCGTCTTACAGCTCTGCGAGATTCCTGGCTCGTCTTACAGCTCTGCGAGATTCCTGGCTCGTCTTACAGCTCTGCGAGATTCCTGGCTTGTCTTACAGCTCTGCGAGATTCCTGGCTCATCTTACAGATATGTTGGCTCATCTTACAGTTCTGTAAGACGAGCCAGCAATCTCAGTTTTTTGAGATTCCTGGCTCATTTTGCATGCTTTTGAGGCCTAGCCATAGATTTTCAATGATGTTCAGATCAGGGGACTTTACCCATAAGTTCCCATGTTAAAGGGGTCATCCAGGACTTGCGTCATACATATCAGATAAGTGGGGGTCCCACATTCTGTACCAAACAACGAACAGCTGTTAATAGGTCTGGTGGTCACCAGCAGTACACAGAGGATGTTCTCGGCTACTGAAAATTTACTTTGATGGAAGCTGAGCTGCGGTCCCATCGACCGCTACAAAATGTACAGAGTTGTACTGTTTCAAGCTCTGTACACAACTTTCGGACCCCCACAGATCTAATATACATGATTTATATGATTTAAGGATAGACCATCAATATCAAGGTCCTAGAGACCCTTTAAAAAAAAAAAAAAATATATATATATATATTTTTTTTTAGAGCACTCTGACTGATGTCACCCGTTGATCGTCTCTCCTCAGTTCCCATGTTTGTTTTTAACTGGACGGCACATGATTGTATTATTGGACTGGTAGCGTGTCATACTGTAAATTCAGAATTGTTCTAGATAAGATAAGGGTGGACATGTGAAGTTTTTACTTGTAGATTTGAATTCCATTTCTCTGCAAACTGCGTGTCTGGAAATCCGGGAGCCAGAGAGAGAAGGTCTTCAAAAGTTTCCCGATAGTCTGAGAAAGTGAAGGCGTTCAGCAGATGAATCTGTCTGTGGGAGAAGCGAGACTTTACCCTCTTCTCCAGAAGCTCCAGGACATCCTGCAAGAGATCAGCACAATCAATCACCACATCTGTGGGCTCCTAGAAGAAAGAAATGTGGCGCCCAATGTCAGATGAACCCGCCAAAGTCAACAGGATCAGTCGATGGTCTAATGTGTATTGGTGTGGGGGGGTGCCAGCCAACTCATGGTCAGGGGAAGAGGCCGTACGCACATGTCCGAGTTCGGACTGCTGCTCGCATTGTTCTCCCTGAGATGAGCCGCTGGATGACGTGTCAGTTGGCTGCTTTCTCATAGGGAAGACAGGAGCGTTTGCCCGACAAGCGGTCTTGTGTATGGAAGAGACGGCTGAGATGGAGGCTGTCGTCTGAACGATCAGCCGACTGCCATCTAATGTGTATAGCCCTTCTTACACTTTATAGGATATGCTGGAACCTTCTGTCCCCAGACGTCATCTGTTGGGGCCCCCACTCACCTTAGGCTATGTTCACATTTCCGTTGTTTAGGATCAGTCACAATCTGCCGCTCTGATAAACAACGCAATCCGTTTGGCGGATTTCGTTGTTTCCCATAGACTTGTACGAGCGGCGGATTGTGACTGATGACCCTGCGTTGCATCCGCCGCGCAGCGCATCAGTCATTTACTGACTGACCGTCGGGCAAGGAGGACGCAGCATGCAATGTTTTGTTTTGCGGCAAAAAAAACGCACCCCGCAGAATTCCGTTGGAATCCGTCAGGAGGCATAATGTAAGTCTATGGTGCAGGATTCAGTTATCCTGCGTCACGCAACGGATTCCAGTGCAGGAATCCGCACGTTTTGCTGAGCATGTCCAACATGTCCAGCAAAATGTCTGAAATCATGTAAAATCATTCTCCCCTCCCCTTCCCCCTCCCCCCACGCAGCCTTTAAACTGAAATGATCGGCTTTTGAGAGCGATCAGCTGATCACCCGGCGGCCAGCTTTTCAGAGCGATCAGCTGATCACCCGGCGGCTGGCTTTTCAGAGCGATCAGCTGATCACCCGGCGGCCGGCTTTTCAGAGAGATCAGCTGATCACCCGATGGCTGGCTTTTCAGAGAGATCAGCTGATAGTTCTCTCTCTTTCAACGGAATCCGCTTTCTCATGACAAGAAATTCCATTTCTTGTCACCCGCTGTACAACGCATCAGTCACAAGCGTTACGCAACGCAAGTGACTGATGCAAAACAACGGAAATGTGAACATAGCCTTAGACTGTTTTCCGAACCTATCGATATTAGCAGGTTATGACGATAATAGTCTGATGTGTACAGAGGCCTTAACTTTCACATCATATTTAAAACAAGCTAATAATGAAGGTAGTATACTAAATACATACCCTTTAAAAGTAAATCGAAAAGATGTGGGTGTGCACTACCGCATTATACCTTATGTTGGTGCCGGGGAGGAGTAAGCTTGGTCCGATCAAAGCAAGCCACGCGCTGGTCCTGGGTGCTCGTGGAAACAAGATGAAGATCCAAGTAGTCCCAAGTAGAAATAAAGCCACGGCACTCACAGGGAAAATCCAAAACTGTTCTTTACTCAATCCATGGAGTAAGTTAAAACAGCGGTAAGAGAGCCGGGTGCAGCCTCCTATGGGACGACGGCCGTTTCGTACCTCCTGGTATGACCCATGCAAATACAAAACTGCCATCGTCCCTAGGGAGCCTGCACCCAGCTCTCTTACCGCTGTTTTAACTTACTCCATGGATTGAGTAAAGAACAGTTTTAGATTTTCCCTGTGAGTACCCTTTAAAAGGTATATGGATACCAGAGAGGACTTTCACTCAGGACTCCTGTGAGCAGAAAACTGTGAAGAAGCCCTATGTACAATATTTCCTAAAATGCAATGGTCTGAATTGTTTCCTTTGGCAAAATCCACTTTTTGCTGGGGGTCCCAGGAGCGGATCCCACTTAAAGGGCTGGTGACTGCTTCATAGTGTATTAATTATAATGAATGCTGGACCATAGATAAGCACTTTTTTTAATCTTTTGTGTCCCCAGATTTCCTCATAGGTTGTAAGTGTGTGAGGACGGCCCCCACTTCTCTTGGGAATTGTACAATCACGTGTTCCTCTGTAATGTCTCATATTGTCTGTACATGTCCCCTCTGATTTGTACAGTGCTGCGGAATAGGTTGGCGCTATAGAAATAAAGTTATTATTAGGTGGATATGTTCTGGTTATGCTGTAATATCACAATAGAACAGATGAGGCGCACACTCACCAGCCGACACGTGAGCCCCACGACCGCCACAGGGGCCTGAGCCGATTGTGCGATGTCAAAGAGGTTATACAGCAGAGTCTGGTTCTTATGATGGGCAAACAGGTCAAACTCATCCAATATGAATAACACCGGACAGCTGCTTGTGCGGTCACCTGGAAACAGAGCGCACACAGGTCATCAAATACAGATACAAAGTTAAAAAAAAAAAAAGTGTGCATCTATTGTATGGCCAATAAGTCTCCTTACACATAAGGAGACGTGTTCCCCCTTAGAACCCCCATCAGAGGACTCTCATGAAGCCAAATCACATTGCCTGCTTTGCACTGATGAGGGGGGGGGGGGGGGGGGAACACCACGAAACACATGTCTGCAAATAAAGCTTCTGGATTGTTTTAGAATTGTTTAAAGGGAATCTGTCACCAGGTTTTGCTCCCCCATCTGAGAGCAGCATAATATAGTGACATCATCGCTTGTGATAAATTCTGTACCACCCGCTGACCAGCAGTGACCTATGAAGCCTCGTTCTGACAGAGTTCTCAGAAGGCCGCTCCATAGGAATCGATAGACATCGTGGGACATTACTCCATTGGATTATGTCAGAACTTCCAGGATTTCTATTTAATTAAAGGGAATCTGTCAGCAGGTTTTTGCTCGCCCATCTCAGAGCATAATTAATATAGAGACAATGACCCTGATTCCAGCGATGTGTCACTTACTGAGCTGTTTGCTGTCATTTTGATAAAACCAATGTTTTCTTTGCTGCAGATCTGACAGTTATACAGAGCTCATGAATATGCTGGACTACCTGCAGCACACCAAGTAGTCCTGTAATGATAATCTACTGCTGATTAAACAATTTTATCAAAACTACACTAAGCAGCCCAGTAAGTGACACACCGCTGAAATCAGGGTCTCTGCACCTACATTATGCTGCTCGTAGATTAGGTGGCACAAACCTGATGACAGATTCCCTTTAATAGGTGGTATAGTTCAAGGCCTCTTCCACTCTGCAAATCCATTTTTTTTGAGACATTATATTTGCACAGTTCTGAAAATGAAAAGAAGGGAATTTTGTTTACTTACCGTAAATTCCTTTTCTTCTAGCTCCAATTGGGAGACCCAGACAATTGGGTGTATAGCTACTGCCTCCGGAGGCCACACAAAGTATTACACTCAAAAGTGTAAGGCCCCTCCCCTTCTGGCTATACACCCCCAGTGGGAACACTGGCTCACCAGTTTAGTGCAAAAGCAAGAAGGAGGAAAGCCAATAACTGGTTTAAAGACCAAGTCAATCCGAAGAAACATCGGAGAACTGCAACCATTCACATGAACAACATGTGTACCGAAAAAAACCCTAAGAAAACAGGGCGGGTGCTGGGTCTCCCAATTGGAGCTAGAAGAAAAGGAATTTACGGTAAGTAAACAAAATTCCCTTCTTCTTTGTCGCTCCATTGGGAGACCCAGACAATTGGGACGTCCAAAAGCAGTCCCTGGGTGGGTAAAAGAATACCTCGTGGTAGGGCCGTCAAACAGCCCTTTCGTACAGGTGGGCAACCGCCGCCTGAAGGACTTGTCTACCTAGGCTGGCGTCTGCCGAAGCGTAGGTATGCACCTGATAATGCTTGGTAAAAGTGTGCAGACTCGACCAGGTAGGTGCCTGGCACACCTGCTGAGCCGTAGCCTGGTGCCGTAATGCCCAGGACGCACCCACGGCTCTGGTAGAACGGGCATTCAGCCCTGAGGGAACCGGGAGCCTAGCAGAACGGTAGGTTTCAAGAATTGGTTCCTTGATCCACCGAGTCAGGGTGGATTTGGAAGCTTGCGACCCTTTACGCTGACCAGCGACAAGGACAAAGAGTGCATCCGGGCGGCACAGGAGCGCCGTGCGGGAATGTAGATCCTGAGTGCTCTCACCAGATCCAACAGATGCAAATCCTTTTCAAATTGATGGACTGGATGAGGACACAAAGAAGGTAAGGTGATATCTTGATTGAGATGAAAGTGGGATACCACCTTAGGGAGAAAGTCCGGAATCGGACGCCGAACCCCCTTGTCCTGGTGAAGACCAGGAATGGAGATTTGCATGACAGCGCTGCTAGCTCGGACACTCTCTGAAGAGACGTGACCGCTACTAGAAAGGCCACTTTCTGTGAAAGACGGAAAGGGAAACAACTTTCAAAGGCTCGAAAGGCGGCTTCAAGAGAGTCATTAGAACCTTGTTCAGACTCCAGAGCTCTAACGGCCGCTTGTACGGAGTGATGAGAAGACAAACTCCCTGCAGGAACGTGCGTACCTGCGGAAGTCGGCTAGGCGTTTTTGAAAAAATACAGATAGCGCTGAGACTTGTCCTTTAAGGGAGCTGAGCGACCAACCATTTTCCAACCAAGATTGTAGGAAGGAAGGAAAAATAGGCGATGCAAATGGCCAGGGAGAAACTCCTTGAGCAGAGCACCAAGATAAGAATATCTTCCACGATCTGTGGTAGATCTTGGCGGACGTTGGCTTCTTGGCCTGCGTCCTGGTGACAACCACTCCTGAGATAATCCTGAAGACGCTAGGATCCAGGACTCAATGGCTACACCGTCATGTTCAGGGCCGCAGAGTTCAGATGGAAAAAAGGGCCCTTGAAACAGCAAGTCTGGTCGGTCTGGTAGTGCCCACGGTTGGCCTACCGTGAGGAACCACAGATCCGGGAACCCCGACCTCCTCGGCCAATCTGGAGCGACGAGGATGGCGCGGCGACAGTCGGACTTGATCTTGCGCAGCACTCTGGGCAACAATGCCAGAGGTGGGACACACAAGGTAGCCGGGACTGCGACCAATGTTGAACTGAGGCGTCCGCCGCCAGAGCTCGATGATCGTGAGACTGTGCTATGAAGCCGGGACAATGTTGTTGTGCCGTGACGCCATTATGTCGACGTCCGGCATCCCGCAGCGGCGACAGATCTCCTGAAACCCGTCCGGGTGAAGAAACCATTCCCCTGCGTCCATACCCTGGCGACTGATGAAGTCTGCTTCCTAGTTTACCACGCCTGGGATGTGAACTGCGGATATGGCGGATGCCGTGTCTTCCACCCACGTCAGAATCCGCCGGCTTCCTGGAAGGCTTGCCGGCTGCGTGTTCTTCCGTGGTGGTTGATGTATGCCACCGCTGTGGAGATATCCGACTGAATTCGGATGTGCTTGCTTTTCAGCCACTGCTGGAAGGCTTGTAGGACAAGATACACTGCTCTGATTTCCAGAACATTGATCTGAAGGGTGGACTCTTGCTGAATCCACGTACCTTGAGCCCTGTGGTAGAGAAAAACTGCTCCCCACTCTGATAGACTCGTGCCTGACGTAACTACCGCCCAGGATGGGGGTAGGAAGGACCTTTTTTCTGACCATGAGGTGGGAAGAAGCCACCACCGTAGAGATTCTTTGGCCGCCTGAGAAAAGGAGACGTCTCTGTTGATGGTCGTCGACCTCCCGTCTCATTGGCGGAGAATGTCCCATTGTAGTGGACGCAGATGAAACTGCGCGAAAGGGACTGCCGCCATTGCTACCATCTTACGTGAGAAGTGCATGAGGCGTCTCAATGTGTGCGACTGATCCTAAGGAGAGATTGCAGCCTTGTCTGTAGTGAATGCTGTTTGTCTAGCGGAAGCTTCACTATCGCTGAGAGAGTATGAAACTCCATGCCTAGATATGTTAGTGATTGGCCCGGGGTCGGATCTGACTTTGAAAAGTTGATGATCCACCCGAAACTCTGGAGAGTCTCCAGCGCAACGTTCGGCTGTGTTGGCATGTTCCCTAAGAGGGTGCCGTGACAAGTAGATCCCCCAAATACGGGATCACAGAGTGACATTGAGATTGCAGGACTGGTACTACTGCTGCCATGACCTTAGCGAAGACCCGTGGGGCTACCGCCAGCCGGAAGGCAGAGTTACGAACTGAAGGTGTTCGCGTCTTATAACAAAGCGTAGAAACGCTGGAGCTCTGGATCAATCGGCACGTGGGGATAAGCATCCTTGACGTCTATCGATGTTAGGAAATTTCCTTGAAACATTGAGGCGATGACGGAGCGGGGGGATTACATCCGGAACCGCCTGGTGTTCACGAGCTGGTTGAGCCGTGTTAGATCCAGAACGGGACGGAAATACTCGTCCTTTCTTGGCACCGCAAATAATTCGGAGTAAAAACCGTGACCTTGTTCCTGAAGAGGAACGGGGGTCACCACTCGTTGTGCCTTTAGAGTGCCCACCGCCTGCAGAAGAGCATCGGCTCGGTCGGGAGGTGGAGAAGTTCTGAAGAATTGAGTTGGAGGACGAGAACTGAACTCTATCCTGTACCCGTGAGACAGAATGTGTCTCACCCAACGGTCTTTGACCTGTGACAGCTAAATATCGCCAAGGCGGGAGAGCCTGCTACCGACCGAGGATGCGGAGAGAGGAGGCCGCAAGTCATGAGGAAGCCTCTTGGAAGCGGGTTTTCAGGCTGTCTTTTTTGGGCGTGACTGAGCCCGCCAAGAAACTGAGCTCCTCTGATCCTTTTGAGTCCTCTTTGGACGAGGAGAAAAGGGACCTGCCCGAGCCTTGAAAAGACCGAAAACCCCGACTGTCCCTTGGTATGTTGGGGTTTGTTTTGTCTGGGCTGAGGTAAGGAAGAATCCTTACTCTTGAACTGTTTAATGATTACATCTCACGCACACTAAACAGTCGGTCAGCAGAACCAGGCAAACTGGTTAAGCCCTTTTTTGGAAGCAGAATCTGCCTTCCATTCAGTTAACACCCAGGCCCTGCGTAAAACCACGGAGTTAGCGGACGCCACTGCCGTACGGGTCGTAGAGTCTAGGACAGCATTAATCGCATAAGACGCAAATGCAGACATTTGAGTGGTTAAGGATGACACTTGCGGAACAGATGTACGTGTGACCGTGTCCATCTGTGTAAGACAAGCTGAAGTAGCTTGGAGTGCCTCTACGGCTGCGAATGCTGGAGCGAACAGCGCGCCGATAGCCTCATAGATGGATTTCGACCAGAGATCCCTCTGTCTGTCAGTGGCATCTTTAAGTGCAGCCCCATCTTCCACTGCAACTATGGATCTAGCTGCAAGCTGGAGATTGGAGGATGCCCCTTGGGACACTGGGTCCAGCCATTGCCCACGTCAGGGGGTAGGGATAACGTGTATCCTCAGCCGTTTGGAGAAGCGCTTAACTGGATAAGCGTGGTGTTCCTGGACTGCCTGTGTAAAGTCAGGGTGGTCAAGGAAAGTATTTAATTTACGCTTGGGATACGTGAATGGAATTTCTCCTGCTATGAAGCTGACTCCTCCACTGGAGGAGCTGGGGGAGAAATAACTAACATTCTATTGATGGACGCTATGAGATTATTGACTATGGCGTCACCATCAGGTGTATCCAGATTGAGAGCGGTCTCAGGATTAGATCTTGAGCAGCTACCTCCGCCACATCACACAGAGAGTCCGCTTGCTGGGACCCTGACTAGTGTGATGAAGTCGAGGGCCGCTCATAGTGAGCCTCTCAGGCTGTCTGGGACTGTCGTCCGTGTCAGAGCCGTCACTCTGGGAAGCACATGACACCCTCGGAGCTCAAAGCTGTTCCCACTGAGGGGGACCATGGATAATGAATGAACAGTGGCCATGGATTTGAGAGACTTGTCTGGACTGCAAGGCTTCTAGTATCATAGCCATAGTCCAGAAAATCTGTCAGTAAATACTGCAGGCTCCGTCCCCATGTCCTGGACGATTAGCAGAGACTCCGTAGTATACAATGGGGGTCTATGTACACTGCCGGCCATATAGCCGTAGATGCTGTACCGGCTGCATAGAAAACATGTGCTTCTGCACCTCTGTTTTACACAGACAATATGCTGTTATGTCCTCCGCACAATCAAGGAGGGTATATACAAAAATGCAGCTAAACAGTGCAATGGATAGTGAATAAGCATATATGTATATGTGCACTTCGGCACTAGTGGAGTCAGCCCCACAGGTGCTGCTTAACGCCTGGTCACAGCGGTTGTGTGACTATCCGAATCCCTGCCAGGGATTCCTAAACTTGTCTCTTCTGTCGCTACAGAAAAACACTGACAAGCAATGGCTGCCGGCGTCCTGTGTAGAGGAGGAAGCCGTGGGCGTGCCTGAGAAAATGCGGGAATCCGGCTTCACAGTGTACACAGTGAGAGGGGTGGAGTATGCAAAGCATACTCCAGCTCTCAGCGCTGCCGGTTTCACAGTGCACACAGTGAGAGGGGTGGAGTATGCAAAGCATACTCCAGCTCTCAGCGCTGCCATGCTGTGCAGCGTCACGCCCCTACCCTGACTGGCAGGTCTGTGGGCGGAAACGAAGTGAGACTAGGCCGCGCAAGCCGGGGACTCGAGTGATAAGCGCGGCCGGCATATAAGCCTTGGTCGGCGCGGAAGTCCCCGGCGCACCACAAGTCCCAGCCGCGCCCGAAATAAAAATGGCAACGGCGGTTAGCGCGGTAGTCCCCTAATACACTAACACACCCAGCAAGCTGTAGTGTGCGATGGCACTAGTGCGGGCAGCGCCGCCGTCCCTGGCGCACTAACACACCCAGCAATGCTGCCGTGTGTCCGTGCGCGGTCCCCACAGGGACACAGAGTACCTCAACGTAGCAGGGCCATGTCCCTGAGGATACTCCACTCCATGTCCAGCAGATTCCCAGGAGCTGTGGATGGAGCACGGTCTCAGTGCCTGGAGACCGATATGATCCCACTTCACCCAGAGCCCTGAGGGGATGGGGAAGGAAAACAGCATGTGGGCTCCAGCCTCTGTACCCACAATGGGTACCTCAACCTTACAAACACCGCCGACAAAAAGTGGGGTGAGAAGGGAGCATGCTGGGGACCCTAGTATGGGTCCTCTTTTCTTCCATCCGACATAGTCAGCAGCTGCTGCTGACTAAACAGTGGAGCTATGCGTGGATGTCTGACCTCCTTCGCACAAAGCACAAAACTGGTGAGCCAGTGTTCCCACTGGGGGTGTATAGCCAGAAGGGGAGGGGCCTTACACTTTTGAGTGTAATACTTTGTGTGGCCTCCGGAGGCAGTAGCTATACACCCAATTGTCTGGGTCTCCCAATGGAGCGACAAAGAAAGAGAATTTTGTTTACTTAGCGTAAATTCTTTTTCTTATAGTTCCGTATTGGGAGACCCAGACCATGGGTGTTTAGCTTCTGCCTCCGGAGGACACACAGTACTACACTTAAAAGTGTAGCTCCTCCCTCTGAGCTTATACACCCCCTGACGAGCAGACTTAGTCAGTTTAGTGCAAAAGCTGAAGGAGAATAGCCACCCACAAGTAAAAACAGAGTAAAAACCGGAACAACCGGAGACTCTGTCATCAACAACAGCCGGTGAAAACACGCGGAACAAGAAATTGCCAACAGGCAACAGGGAGGGTGCTGGGTCTCTCAATACGGAACTATAAGAAAAAGAATTTACGGTAAGTAACAAAATTCTCTTTTTCTTTATCGTTCCTATGGGAGACCCAGACCATGGGACGTCTCAAAGCAGTCCATGGGTGGGAATAAACAGAAAAAGAAGTAGGCGGAGCCTAACTTCACAAATGGGCGACAGCCGCCTGAAGGATGCGTCTGCCCAAGCGTGCATCTGCCGAAGCATGAGCATGCACTTGGTAGTGCTTCGAAAAGGTGTGCAGGCTAGTCCAAGTGGCAGCCTGACAGACTTGTTGAGCCGTAGCCTGGTGCCTGAAAGCCCAAGAGGCACCGACAGCTCTGGTCGAGTGTGCCTTGATCCCCGGCGGGGGAGGCACCTGAGAACACTGGTAGGCGTCCGAAATGGTCGACCTAATCCAACGGGCTAAGGTCGGCTTAGAAGCAGAGAGGCCCTTGCGCCGACCTGTGGTTAGCACAAAAAGAGAAGTGCACCGCCTAAGAGCAGCGGTGCGAGACAGATAGATCCGGAGAGCACACACCAGATCCAGAGTATGCAGCGCTTTTTCAAAGCAATGAACAGGAGCCGGACAAAAGGAAGGTAGGGTAATGTCCTGGTTAAGGTGGAAAGGAGAGACCACCTTAGGAAGAAAGTCCGGAGTCGGACGGAGAACCACCTTGTCTTGATGAAAAACCAAAAAAGGTGACTCCGAAGAGAGCGCAACCAAATCGGAGACTCTCCTGAGGGAAGTTATGGCCACTAGAAAGACCACTTTCTGTGAAAGCCGAAACAAAGAAACCTCCCTAAGAGGCTCAAAGGGGGGTTTCTGCAAAACCGTGATAACCAAATTGAGGTCCCAGGGATCCAAGGGCCGCCGGTAAGGCGGAATGATGTGAGACGCGCCTTGCATGAAGGTGCGGACCTGAGCCAGCCGGGCGAGACGCCGCTGGAACAGCACTGACAGAGCGGAGACTTGCCCCTTGAGAGAGTTGAGGGACAGTCCCAGCTGCAGACCGGACTGTAGAAAGGACAGAAGGGTCGGCAAGGAAAATGGCCAAGGAGGATGGCCGGAAGAGCGACACCAGGACAGGAAAATTTTCCAAGTCCTGTGATAGATCTTGGCGGAGGAAGACTTACGGGCCCGAGTCATAGTGGAGATGACTTCAGGAGGGATACCAGAAGCCGTCAAGATCCAGGACTCAAGAGCCACGCCGTCAATTTGAGAGCCGCAGAATTCAGGCGGAAAAAACGGACCTTGTGAGAGAAGGTCTGGACGGTCCGGAAGATGCCACGGCACCTCTACGGACAGATTGAGCAGGTCTGGGTACCAAGCTCGCCTGGGCCAGTCCGGAGCAATGAGAATGACTCGATGGCCCTCCATTCTGATCTTGCGCAGGACTCTGGGCAAGACAGCTAGAGGGGGAAACACGTAGGACAGACGAAACTGGGACCAGTCTTGGACCAGAGCGTCCGCTGCGAATGCCTGAGGATCGTGGGAGCGAGCCACGTAAACGGGAACTTTGTTGTTGTGACGGGATGCCATTAGGTACACGTCCGGAGTGCCCCATTTGCGGCAGATTGACTGAAAAACTGCCGGGTGCAGGGACCACTCGCCACGGTTTGACGGCTGAGATAATCTGCCTCCCAGTTTTCCACGCATGGGATGTGGACTGCGGATATGGTGGACTTGGAGTCCTCTGCCCATTGAAGGATGCGTTGTACCTCCAACATTGCCAGGCGGCTGCGTGTCCCGCCTTGGTGATTGATGTAGGCAACCGCTGTCGCGTTGTCCGACTGGACTCGGATGTGCCTGCCCGCCAACAGATGGTGAAAAGCTAGGAGAGCCAGAAGCACGGCTCTGGTTTCCAGCACATTGATCGAAAGGGCTGATTCGGACGGAGTCCAAGTGCCCTGCGCTCGGTGGTGGAGACATACCGCTCCCCAGCCGGATAGACTGGCATCTGTGGTGAGGATCACCCAGGACGGGGCCAGAAAGGAGCGCCCCTGGGACAGAGAGAGGGGCCGAAGCCACCACTGAAGAGAGCTCCTGGTCTGTGGCGACAGAGCTACTAACCTGTGCAAGGAGGAAGGCCGCTTGTCCCAGCAGCGGAGAATGTCCAACTGCAGGGGACGCAGATGGAACTGGGCAAAGGGAACAGCATCCATTGACGCCACCATCTGACCCAGCACCTGCATCAGGCGCCTGAGGGACTAACGGCGGGGCCTCAGCAGAGAGCGCACCGCCAGTTGGAAAGACTGCTGTTTGACTAAGGGCAACTTCACAAGTGCCGGCAAAGTCTCGAACTGCATCCCTAGGTACGTGATACTCTGGGTCGGAGTCAGAGTGGACTTGGGAAGATTGACAAGCCACCCGAATTGGGCTAGAGTGGCGAGAGTGAGCGAGACACTCCGCTGACAGTCCACGCTGGATGAAGCCTTTACCAGAAGGTCGTCCAGGTAAGGGATCACTGCCAACCCCTGTAGGTGCAGGACCGCAATCACTGCTGCCATGACCTTGGTGAATACCCGAGGAGCTGTGGCCAACCAGAAGGGGAGAGCCACGAATTGGAAATGTTCCTCTCCGATTGCAAAACTTAGCCAACGCTGGTGTGAAACTGCAATTGGCACATGCAGATAGGCATCTCTGGTGTCGATGGATGCCAGGAAATCCCCTTGGGTCATTGAGGCAATGACTGATCGCAGAGACTCCATGCGAAAATGCCGCACCTGAACATGCTTGTTGAGAAGCTTGAGATCCAGGATGGGCCGGAAGGAACCGTCCTTTTTGGGGACTAGGAAGAGATTTGAGTAGAAACCTCTGAACCGTTCCCGGGCGGGAACCGGTACAATTACTCCGTTGGCCTGCAAGGATGCCATGGCCTGGGAGAAGGAGGCGGCCTTGGAGCAGGGGGGAGTTGACAGAAAAAAATCTGTTTGGCGGACTGGAAGAAAATTCTATCCTGTAGCCGTGGGAGATGATGATATTCCTTACCCACTGATCGGAGACGTGTTGAAACCACGCGTCGCCAAAGTGGGAGAGCCTGCCACCGACTAAGGACGTTGCTGGCGCGGACAGATAGTCACGAGGAGGCTGCCTTGGTGGCAGCACCTCCTGCGGTCTTTTGTGGACGCGCTTTTGGGCGCCAATTGGATTTCTGGTCCTTGGCTGAGTTAGTGGACGAGGCCAAGGGCTTAGAGGAGGACCAGTTGGAGGAACGAAAGGAACGAAACCTCGACTGATTCCTGCCCTGGACAGGTTTCCTGGTTTTGGTTTGTGGCATGGAAGTACTCTTCCCGCCAGTAGCTTCCTTGATAATTTCATCCAGTTGTTCACCGAACAGCCGGGACCCAGCAAAAGGGAGTCCAGCAAGGTACTTCTTTGAAGAAGCATCTGCCTTCCACTCTCGAAGCCACAAGATCCTGCGGATAGCGAGGGAATTAGCCGAAGCCACCGCAGTGCGGTGAGAAGCTTCCAGCATGGCAGACATGGCATAGGACGAAAAAGCTGAAGCTTGGGAAGTTAAGGTAACTATTTCGGGCATAGATTCCCTGGCGAGGGAATGCATCCCCTCTAGAAAAGCAGAGATGGCTTTGAGAGCCCACACTGCTGCAAAAGTCGGGGAGAACGAAGCCCCCGCCGCTTCATATACGGATTTGGCCAGAAGATCAATCTGGCGGTCAGTGGAATCCTTAAGAGAGGTGCCATCAGCCACCGATACGACGATCCGGGCTGAGAGTCTAGTACCGGGGGGTCTACCTTTGGGGAATGAGCCCACTCCTTGACCACCTCAGGTGGAAAGGGAAAGCGGTCATCAGAACCATGCTTTGGGAAGCGTTTGTCAGGACAGGCCCTGGGCTTGGTCACAGCGGCCTGAAAACTGGAGTGGTTAAAGAACACACTCTTTGCTCTCTTAGGCGAGGTAAACTGGTGCTTTTCTGCCAGAGAGGGTTGCTCCTCTGAGACTGGCGGATTGAGATCCAGTACAGAATTAATGGAAGCAATCAAATCACTAACATCTGAGTCACTTTCGGACAGATCAATGGGGCACATGGAGTTAACCTCCGAGCCCCCCGTAAAGGCATCCTCCTCGTCCTGCGAGTCAGCTACTGAATCAGAGCCGCGGGACGAGGAAGGAGAGGGAACCCTGCGTCTCCTCTTGGGAGGACGGGGTCTGGGACCAGATGATGAATCCTCTGTGAGCTCCTGTCCTGTAAGAGCCCTAGCAGCAGAGGCACCCTGCGACGGGGGCTGATGCATGTTCAGCAAAGTCCTGGACAGAAGTCCCATGGAGTCAGCAAAAGACTGGGAGATAGACCTAGAAAAGGATTCTACCCAAGCCGGGGGTTCAACCACAGGAGCAGGAGCAGCCTGAGAAACCACTGGGGGTGAGACTCCAGGCTGAGGCACCGCCAGGTTAGAGCAGGAATCACAATGTGGGAATATGCTCGGTTCAGGCAGCAGGAGCTTACATGCAGTGCATACTGAATACAGCTTTGGAGCCTTGCTCCTCGTGTGAGACATGCTGCTGGAGTGGGGGCTCTGCCAGAGAATGAACCCCAGTGAGTATAATCAGAGGTCCACAACCGGAGACCGGTTGTGGCTTACCAGACCGCTGGAGCGGTGTTGTGTGCCCTCCAGATCCCGAAGCCCGGACCCCCAAGCACAGCAACTCAGCAGAGATGCTGCAGACCAGCGCTTGCAGAGAGAGCGCTGAGAAAATGGCTGCCGGAGCGAAGAGAGGGGACGGGACTTGTCCTGGGGAGCGGGAACTGGAGGGCTATAGAGACCTGCCGGGAAGGAGGGACGCCCCAGCTGTGGGGAGTATCCAGAACGGCCGCCGGGCGGAGCCGAGCCTGTCCCTCTGCATGAGTGACATGCGAGGGCAGTGAAACCGAAAGTAAGCCTCCGGCGAAGCCGGGGCCTAAATTTGAGCGGCGCGGCCGGCGCGCAGGCACCATCGGCACGGTTCTCAGGCGACAGCCAGAGAACCCGCCGGAAATGTCATAAAAACACACTCAGCACACTCTCCCACAACAATAAAGTGCAGGGACCCCCATATATAAACGTCTCAGGTACTTAGCTTGCTGAGACGCAGGGTTCCAAGTCCCTGGGGACGAGTGCTCCGGTCCGGCAGGGTCCTGAAGGGCTGCGGATGGAGACCGGTCTCCTGCCAAGCATGGAGACCGTGCTGGTTCCCACTTCAAGCCAGAGCCCAGGAGGGATGGTGAAGGAGCGCGGCATGTAAGGCTCCAGCCTTGGAAATCAACCTTAACAGCACCGCCGACACAGTGGGGTGAGAAGGGACATGCCGGGAGTCCAGACTTGGACCCGCTTTTCTTCAAACTCTTTCCAAAAATCAAAAAAAAAAAAAAATCAGATGAGAATGCATGTGTGGATGTATGCCTCCTGACACAAAGCGATAAACTGGCTAGATCTGGTTCTCCAGGGGGTGTATAAGCTCAGAGGGAGGAGCTACACTTTTTAGTGTAGTACTTTGTGTGTCCTCCGGACGCAGAAGCTAAACACCCATGGTCTGGGTCTCCCATAGGAACGATAAAGAAAATAGTCTTTTGGGAGTTAACACTATGCAATTAAAAAGAAAAAACAAAAACACCATAGTATATAATTGTGGGTATGCAGCAGATGTTACATATAATGCTCACTTACCTGTTTTTAATGCTTCAAGTAGGAAAGAAAGATTTTCTGAAATGCTGCCCTGCCGAGTACAAAGCACATAAAGGAGTTATATAACAGCGATAATCTACAGAGAAGGAATAGCACAAGCCCCGGTGTGTGCCCACGGCAGCGCCAAGCATCACGGGCACGCTGACAACAAGCTGTATTAAGAGTACTTGTCACCTACACTGAGCGCTCGAGCAGTGACAACATGTAATTAATGTATACATGGCACGGTATAGAGCGGGAATGACTCAATCCAAGGTCGTCGGTGTAATGCAGGACAAGTCCTCCAGAGACAGAGGGGGACATTATACATTGCGTAAAAAAAAAAAATACGTAAAATACCATACAGACCAAATGTTTGGACACACCTCATTCAAAGAGTTTTCTTTATTTTCATGACTCTGAAAATTGTAGATTCACAAGGCATAAAAACTATGAATTAACACATGTGGAATGACATACTTAACAAAAAAGTGTGAAACAACTGAAAATATGTCTTATATTCTAGGTTCTTCAAAGTAGCCACCTTTTGCTTTGATTACTGCTTTGCACACTCTTGGCATTCTCTTGATGAGCTTCAAGAGGTAGTCACTGGAAATGGTCTTGCAACAGTCTTGAAGGAGCTCCCAGAGATGCTGAGCACTTGTTAGCCCTTTTGCCTTCACTCTGCGGTCCAGCTCACCCCAAACCATCTCGATTGGGTTCAGGTCTGGTGACTGTGGAGACCAGGTCATCTGGCGTAGCACCCCATCACTCTCCTTCTTAGTCAAATAGCCCTTACACAGCCTGGAGGTGTGTTTGGGGTCATTGTCCTGTTGAAAAAAAAAAGGTCCAACTAAACGCAAACCGGATGGAATAGCACGCCGCTGCAAGATGCTGTGGTAGCCATGCTGGTTCAGTATGCCTGCAATTTTTAATAAATACCCAACAGTGTCACCAGTAAAGCACCTCACACCATCACACCTCCTCCTCCGTGCTTCATGGTGGGAACCAGGCATGCAGAGTCCATCCATTCACCTTTTCTGCGTCGCACAAAGACACAGTGGTGGGATCCAAAGATCTCAAATTTGGACTCATCAGACCAAAGCACAGATTTCCAAAGTCTTCTCTTAACAGTTGTTCTAGAGAGGTGTCTGCTGCTAGAACTCTGTGTGGCATTGACCTGGTCTCTAATCTGAGCTGCTGTTAACCTGCGATTTCTGAGGCTGGTGACTTGGATAAACTTATCCTCCGCAGCAGAGGTGACTCTTGGTCCTCCTTTCAGCTAGTTTTTTTGTAGCGTTTGATGGTTTTTGCCCATGCACTTGGGGACACTTTAAAAGTTTTCCCAATTTTTCGGACTGACTGATTGACCTTCATTTCTTGAAGTAATGATGGCCACTCGTTTTTCTTTACTTAAAATTTGTATTATGGCAAGAAAAGAGCAGCTAACAGTCTATTCAGTAGGACTATCAGCTGTGTATCCACCAGACTTCTGCACAACACAACTGATGGTCCCAATCCCATTTAGAAGGCAAGAAATCCCGCTTATTAAACCTGACAGGGCACACCTGTGAAGTGAAAACTATTTCCGGTGACTACCTCTTGAAGCTCATCAAGAGAATGCCAAGAGTGTGCAAAGCAGTAATCAAAGCAAAAGTTGGCTACTTTGAAGAACCTAGAATATAAGACATCTTTTCAGTTGTTTCACACTTTTTTGTTAAGTATTTCATTCCACATGTGCAACTGCTACACTTTGAATGGAGCTGAGCAGTGCGACTTTATCCCTCTCGCACCGGCAGTTTTGAGCTGTCACAGGGTCAATGCTGAACCGGCTGTCAGTCAGTGCTGGGGGGCACAGTTACTGACACCGCTTGCTATGTAGAGTCGCGGCCACATCTCTAAGACTGAAAGCTGGAGGCTGCTGGAAGAAATAAAGTTAGTTTCCACCTGGCAGCGGGGCTCTCAGTGCAGCCACTGCACTCCATCAGAATGCTATTGACCTGCATATTAACCTCATATCTGCAGGTTAATAGCATTTTTAAAATTTAGTGACCTGACAACCCCTTTAAAGGGAACCTGTCTTGTGCAATATGCCCCCAGAGCAATGAGCAGTTCTGGGTGTATATTTCTAATCCCTGCCTAACTGTTCCTGTATCTAGTAGCATAGATAAAGAGATCATTAGGATGTCTAAAGGTCATTTATCGTATGCTAATGAGGCCAGGGACTAGTCGCAAGAGCGTGATTTCCCCTTGCTAGTCGGTCCCCTTAGCATGTTAGTGCACCCCTGTGGATTTCGGCTCAGTGTGCATGATCCTGGACTTTCGGTCATGTGCACTATGAAGCCGGGTGTACGAGTCCTGGCTTCAAACCCATGTAGTGCGCATGAACGAATGTCCGGGATCATGTGCTCTGAGCCGAAATCCAGGACTCTGACACGATGGCAACAGAGGCGAGTGTGACCATTCTCTGACGCTGGCAATTAATTAGCATGCTAGCACACCCACAGGGGCATACTAACATGCACTTTAAGGGGCCGACTAGCCAAGGGAAGTAACACCCTTATGACTAGTCCCTGGCCTCATTAGCATATCATATAGGATTTTTTAGAAAAACCTTTTCTAAATATGTCTTTATCTATGTTACTATAGGCTGTGACGGTTAGGCAGGGATTAGCAATATGCACCCAGAACTGCTCGTGGTCCTGGGTGCTTATTGGCACCTGACAGGTTCCCTTTAAACTCCCTTACACATTAGACTATCGTTGAATAACCCTACTAATTTTGGCAGGAATGGCCAGCCACGATGTGTATTGGGTCCTCCCGACTCTCCCATGGCACATAACTCATATAACCAATCCATTTCTCCAGGAAGATGAGTGTGTCAGAGGCTTAAGCCCCCAATTTACATTAGTCAAACATTGGCCGAACTCACATATGTGTTTGGCCAACAGTCCAATGTGTATCATGCTGCGGATGATTGTCAGGGGAGTAAAGAATCAAATTTTAGACTATCGATCCTTTTGTTCTCCCAACAAAAACCTGTTCAGCAGCAAGAGCTTTTGTGTATGGGAGAGTCGGGCGACACACCAACCAGCCGAGCAGCCACCTAAGGTGTATGGAGGAAGATTAGGGAACACACGTGTTAGCAGAGGGAGCAGTTGGCTTGTTTGCCACCTAAGGGCAGTATTAGACATCCATATTAATCTGTGAGAAAAACCTTTGCCTAAAATCCAAGGACCACAGAGGTACAGCATGGAGCCCATAGATTTCTATAGATGCTGCATTACAGATATGGACGATAATGTAACATAAAATATTTCATGAGCCCTAAAACAGTGAGGAGAGCGTCTGCCGAGAGATCATCTCACTGTGTGAGGATCCAAAGTCAGGAAAACGTACTCACAAATACTCGGTCCTCAACTACGTTCTCCAGGTTTAACTGTCTGGTTATTTCCTTCAAGGCAATCTTGTCATTCGTCTGCAAAAGACCTTAAAAAATAACATTAATAAAAAAATAATAATAATAAATATATCAATTAAAATTATTATTATTAATAATAATAAATAATATAATAATACAATAATAAAAACAACAAAATAGTGATCAATAAAAATAAAATAATAATAAAAACAACAACAAACAATAATAATACAATAATAAATACTTGTTGCACAGAATAAACCTTGCTAATTCTTACTACAGGACATGCACACATCAGGCAGTATTGGCTGAGCGGGCAGCCCGGAGTCGAGTGATCCAGTCACTTACCATTCAGCTGGACCTGCAGGGCATTCTCCATTATTTCTTTAACTGCAAATATTTCGTTTAGTGCATCGTGTAAGAGCTGAAAGACATCACAAAGGTCGTGGTCTCACATCAGCGGAATAATCTGTACAGGCATTAAAATCATTTACTGTCCCCAGTGGGGCTCAATCTAAATTCTCAGTCTTAGGAGTGTGGAAAGAAACTGGTGAGAATATACAAAATGCATACAGAGGACCTTGGTCAGAAGTAAACGGTCTGTTCCCAGACACATCACCCAGGACAAAGGCAACAAGGCAGAAACGTGCGTCGGGGTAGACGCAATCCATGCTGAGAGTCTCCTTACTCACAGTGTTACTCTGCGACCTTATGACGGGTCTGATCCGGAATAAGTTAGTCATACACTTATTATTATAGAGAGATAATGGAGAAGCTCAGCTATAACCATATAGGAGAGGTGCTCAGAAAAAAAAATGCTAATATAGTAGAAAATTATTTCTGGCACACATATGAATACACACAGGATATTGCGATGTATATTATAAATTTATTCTGCAAAAATAGTCAACCATCAGTATTGCCAACGTTTCGGCTCAGTGGTGAGCCTTAAGAAAGGCAAAATCATCTATTAACAGAAAAATAGACATATCAGTCATAAGAAAAATAAAAAAAAAACATCAGAAAACAAAAAGTATATATATATATATATATATATATATATATATATATATATATATATATATATATATATATATATATATATATATATATATATATATATATATATATATATATATATATATATATATATATATATATATATATATATATATATATATATATATATATATATATATATATATATATATATATATATATATATATATATATATATATATATATATATATATATGATCTTTTCATCACTAATAAACTCTCCTTCCTTGCCATCACTGAAACCTGGCTCACCCCCTCTGGCACAGCCTCTCCTGCTGCACTTTCTTATGGTGGTCTCCAACTCTCTCACACACCCCGCCCCACTAACAAGCATGGTGGAGGAGTTGGTTTGCTCCTGTCCGACCAATGCTCCTTTACACCAATTCCACTACCACCCTCTGTTACTCTCCCATCTTTTGAGGTGCACTCCGTACGCATCTACGCCCCCTCGAACCTTCAACTGGCTGTCATTTACCGCCCTCCAGGGCCAGCCACAGCCTTTTTTGATCATTTCACCACGTGGCTACTACACTTCCTTTCCACCGACATCCCCACCATTATCATGGGTGATTTCAATATCCCCATTGACACTTCCCACTCATCTGTCTCCAAACTTCTAACACTTGCTTCCTCCTTCGGCCTCACCCAATGGTCTTCTGCAGCTACTCACAAAGATGGCCACAAGCTGGACCTCATCTTCACTCGCCTCTGTTCCCTATCTAACCTCTCTAACTCACCTCTCCCCCTGTCTGACCACAACCTACTCACATTCTCTTCCCTCTCTTCTCCAAGTACGCAACCCCCCCTCCACAAACTTTCACACCCTCGCAGAAATATCAAACACCTTGATTTACACGCACTTTCACAGTCCCTTCTTCCTCTCACAGACATTGCTTTTTTACATGACGCAGATGCTGCTGCAACTTTATACAACACTACAATCTCTGCAGCTCTCGAATCAGCTGCCCCCCTCACACACACCAAAACCCGCACAATCAACAGGCAACCCTGGCACACGAGTCAGACTAAACAACTGAGACGGGCTTCCAGAATTGCTGAGCGCAGATGGAAGAAGTCTCATTCCACTGAGCACTTCATTGCATATAAAGAGTCCCTCACCACCTTCAAGTCCACACTCACTGCTGCAAAACAAACCTACTTCTCATCCCTCATATCCTCTCTCTCTCACAACCCTAAACAGTTATTCAACACTTTCAATTCTCTCCTCCGTCCTCCAGCACCACCTCCCTCTCCTCTCCTCCGTCCCCCGGCACCACCTCCCTCTCCTCTCATCTCAGCTGAAGACTTTGCCTCTTTCTTCAAGCAGAAGACTGACAACATCAGAGCAAGCTTTGGCCCACAATCACCACAGCCCCTCATCATAGCTACTCATCCCTCTTCCTCCAAATCCAGCTTCTCCACCATGACAGAAAACAATCTCTCCACTCTACTCTCAAGATCACATCTAACCATCTGTGCACTTGACCCGCTCCAATCGCACCTCATCCCCAACATCACCGCAGTCCTCATCCCAGCCCTAACCCATCTCTTCAACCTATCACTAACAAGTGGTGTATTCCCCTCATGCTTTAAACATGCCTCCATTACACCCATCCTCAAAAAGCCTTCCCTTGACACATCCTCTGTGTCAAACTATCGCCCCATATCCCTTCTCCCCTATGCCTCAAAACTACTGGAACAGCATGTCCATCTTGAATTGTCCTCATACCTCTCCTCCTGCTCCCTCTTTGACCGGCTACAATCTGGCTTCCGACCTCATCACTCTACTGAAACTGCCCTAACCAAAGTCACCAATGATCTACTAACTGCCAAAGCCAAGCGACACTACTCTGTCCTCCTCCTCCTGGATCTGTCCTCTGCCTTCAACACAGTAGACCATTCCCTCCTACTACACATTCTCTCATCTCTGGGCATCACAGACTTGGCCCTATCTTGGATCTCCTCATACCTAACCGACCGAACTTTCAGCGTCTCCCATTCTCACACCACTTCCTCATCTCGCCCCCTATCTGTCGGTGTCCCCCAAGGCTCAGTTCTTGGACCCCTGCTGTTGTCCATCTACACCTTCGGCCTGGGACAGCTCAGAGTCCCACGGCTTGCAGTATCATCTCTATGCTGATGACACACAGATCTACCTCTCTGGACCTGACATTACCTCTCTACTAACCAGAATCCCACAATGTCTGTCTGCTATTTCATCCTTCTTCTCTGCGCGATTCCTAAAGCTTAACATGGACAAAACAGACTTCATTGTTTTTCCTCCTCCTCACTCATCTCCTCCAACAAGCCTTTCCATCAAACTTGATGGTTGCTCACTCTCCCCAGTCTCACAAGCTCGTTGCCTTGGAGTAACCCTCGACTCTGCTCTATCCTTCAAGCCACACATCCAAGCCCTCTTCACCTCATGCAGACTATAACTCAAAAATATCTCCCGGATCCGTGCTTTCCTTAACAAAGATTCAGCAAAAACATTAGTGCATGACCTCATCATCTCCCACCTCGACTACTGCAACCTCCTGCTCTCTGGCCTCCCTTCCAACACTCTTGCACCCCTCCAATCTATCCTAAACTCTGCGGCCCGCTTAATCCACCTCTCCCCTCGCTATTCCCCAGCCTCGCCACTCTGCCAATCCCTTCACTGGCTTCCCATTGCCCAACGACTCCAGTTCAAAACATTAACCATGACATACAAAGCCATCCACAACCTGTCTCCTCCTTACATCTGTGACCTAGTCTCCCGGTACCTACCCGCACGCAACCTCAGATCCTCACAAGATCTCCTTCTCGACTCCTTTCTTATCTCCTCTTCCCACAATCGCGTACAAGATTTCTCCCGTGCCTCCCCCATACTCTGGAACGCTCTACCCCAGCATATCAGACTCTCACCTACCGTGGAAAGCTTCAAGAGAAACCTCAAGACCCATCTCTTCCAACAAGCCTACAACCTACAATAGCCCTCAGTCCAGTACACCACTGCGCAACCAGCTCTGTCCTCACCTATTGTACCATCACCCATTCCCTATAGACTGTGAGCCCTCACGGGCAGGGTCCTCTCTCCTCCTATACCAGTCTGTTATGTACTGTTAATGATTGTTGTATGTAAACCCTCTTTCACTGTAAAGCGCCATGGAATGAATGGCGCTATAAAAATAAATAATAATAAAATAATAATAATATACAAATCTGCATACAATAAATTGTATGCAGATTTGTATATACTTTGTTTTCTGTTTTTTATTTTTCCCATTTTTCTCATGACTGATAGGTCTACTTTTCTGTTAATAGATTATTCTGCCTTGATAAAGGCTCGCAACTGAGCCGAAACGTTGGCAATACTGATGGCGGACTATTCTTGCAGAATGGAAGAGAGACACAGAGAGACCGGGAGAAGGACACAGAGAGACCGGGAGAGAGACACAGAGAGACCGGGAGAGAGACACAGAGAGACCGGGAGAGAGACACAGAGAGACCGGGAGAGAGACACAGAGAGACCGGGAGAGAGACACAGAGAGACCGGGAGAGAGACACAGAGAGACCGGGAGAGAGACACAGAGAGACCGGGAGAGAGACACAGAGAGACCGGGAGAGAGACACAGAGAGACCGGGAGAGAGACACAGAGAGACCGGGAGAGAGACACAGAGAGACCGGGAGAGAGACACAGAGAGACCGGGAGAGAGACACAGAGAGACCGGGAGAGAGACACAGAGAGACCGGGAGAGAGACACAGAGAGACCGGGAGAGAGACACAGAGAGACCGGGAGAGAGACACAGAGAGACCGGGAGAGAGACACAGAGAGACCGGGAGAGAGACACAGAGAGACCGGGAGAGAGACACAGAGAGACCGGGAGAGAGACACAGAGAGACCGGGAGAGAGACACAGAGAGACCGGGAGAGAGACACAGAGAGACCGGGAGAGAGACACAGAGAGACCGGGAGAGAGACACAGAGAGACCGGGAGAGAGACACAGAGAGACCGGGAGAGAGACACAGAGAGACCGGGAGAGAGACACAGAGAGACCGGGAGAGAGACACATAGAGAGACCGGGAGAGAGACACATAGAGAGACCGGGAGAGAGACACATAGAGAGACCGGGAGAGAGACACATAGAGAGACCGGGAGAGAGACACATAGAGAGACCGGGAGAGAGACACATAGAGAGACCGGGAGAGAGACACATAGAGAGACCGGGAGAGAGACACATAGAGAGACCGGGAGAGAGACACATAGAGAGACCGGGAGAGAGACACATAGAGAGACCGGGAGAGAGACACATAGAGAGACCGGGAGAGAGACACATAGAGAGACCGGGAGAGAGACACATAGAGAGACCGGGAGAGAGACACATAGAGAGACCGGGAGAGAGACACATAGAGAGACCGGGAGAGAGACACATAGAGAGACCGGGAGAGAGACACATAGAGAGACCGGGAGAGAGACACATAGAGAGACCGGGAGAGAGACACATAGAGAGACCGGGAGAGAGACACATAGAGAGACCGGGAGAGAGACACATAGAGAGACCGGGAGAGAGACACATAGAGAGACCGGGAGAGAGACACAGACAGACCGGGAGAGAGACACAGACAGACCGGGAGAGAGACACAGACAGACCGGGAGAGAGACACAGACAGACCGGGAGAGAGACACAGACAGACCGGGAGAGAGACACAGACAGACCGGGAGAGAGACACAGACAGACCGGGAGAGAGACACAGACAGACCGGGAGAGAGACACAGACAGACCGGGAGAGAGACACAGACAGACCGGGAGAGAGACACAGACAGACCGGGAGAGAGACACAGACAGACCGGGAGAGAGACACAGACAGACCGGGAGAGAGACACAGACAGTTACTATCTTGGGCAACGCCGGGTACTACAGCTAGTTTATAACATACATCACAATATCCTGTGTGTTTTTATGTGTGCCAGAAATAAATTCTCCACTATAGACTTGTGATTATAGTCTGGCATAGGTGGACACTTTTCCATCTCTATTCTACTTTGCCTGTGCGTCACCAGACAGACATTGAGATTTAGGCTGCTTTCACACATCCGGTTTTTGCTGAGCGGCACAATATGGCACTTTGCAGAAAAAACGCAACCGTTTTTTTTTTTGCCGCCGGTTGCGTTTTTTCCCACATAGACTTGCATTAGCGCCATATTGTGCCGCATGGCCTTGCGTTGCGTCCGTTTTTTGCCGGATGGCACATTTAGCCCATGCGGCGGCCAGATGGAACGTTACCAGGCACGGTTTTTTGTGCGGCGAAAAAAAAACAATGCAAGCCTATGGACGTCAGATGCGGCGTCCTGCGGCAAAAACCGCATCTGGCCGCCGGATGTGTTTTTTTGCACTGCGCATGCTCAGTATCAAGGTGCATCCGTCAAAAAACGGACGGGCCACATGGAAAAACGTATGCAATGGATCCGTTTTTTTCGCCGAATCCGTTGCATAGGTTTTTGAGCCGCACTGCAAAAACCGGATGTGTGAAAGCAGCCTTACTACAATATTTTTTAGATTATAGAATACATTTACAATTTAGGCTCAGCATTTTTCTTCATATAATTATACTGTGTATATACACAATTACGGTACATTGATTACCTATACTGTTGCACTCATATACTTGGTCATTTTTTTTTGTTTAGCACTCCCTCTGCTACTATTTTAACGGTGAATTAGTCATATTGGTTGTTTTCAGTGATCGGTTTTAGTTTCAGGACTGACCAGACAATAAAGACCCTTCGTGGGGGCTGCGTGTTTAAGTATTTTGGCCAAAATATTAACTAATAAACTTGCCAAGAAAATAATTCAATTCATAATTAGGTTCATTAGCAAAGTTTGCAAACTTTCTATTGTTTGTAATAAATCAAAGTTGCTGAACACTACTAATAAAAGAAATGGTTTCAATACAAATGCCTCTTATGGACTAGTCCAATCTTAGAATTATTCTGCCCTTTCAGGACAAACGTCTTTAGTACTTAGTAGCAGGGCCGCCATCAGGGCATTACTACTGGGACTCCTGTACTGGGCCCGCTGAGCAGCAGGCAGGAGGGGGGCCCCGACACGCTGACAGGCCCCTCCCCTTTTATTCCTCCGGTCACCGGGCCCCAGGGGCAGGGGGCGTTGACAGTACATTTCGCAGGGCTGGCCGTGCAGTGAGCAGGAGGCAGGAGGGGGGGCCCGGACACGCTGACAGCCCGGGCCCCTCCCCTTTCATGCCTCTGCTCATCGGGCCCCATGGGGCAGGGGGCGGGGACGTTGCACTAACAGCACCTGCAGTCGCAAAAGGGCCCCAAGCGGGAGCGGGCCCCTAGAGCCTGAAAACGTAGCGACCTATGACGTACCGGGTACGACACAGCTCTCTGGTACTTAAGGACCTATGACGTACCCAGTACGTCATGGCGAGATCGCGGCCCTGGTAGCTGCGATCGCTTTGCAAATATCTTAGATTCGGGGGGGAGGGGCCGTCTGCCTGACCTCAGGAGGGGTGGTTTCTCCTCCCCGGACCTAAAAAGGCTGTGATTGGCTGACGAATGCCGCTCAGCCAATCACAGCCACTGTAATGTACAGCCATTGAAAATGGCTGAAACATTGAAATCCAGCCATGATCAGTGCAGCTGTAGCCCTGATCATAGGCTGGAGCTGGGTGACCTCAGTTTTCACCCGCCCCCAGCTCTGATTGGAGAGACCGGCCTTGTGACCGCTCTCTCCACTGTGGATCTGGGGCCGGAGACCACTCCCCTCAGCTTCACTCCAGCGTCTGTGGAAGCTGTCTGAGGAGAGCGATCGGTAAGTTACAGACACGGTCTCCTTTCAGCCGCCGCCATTGCCCCAGCAGTCAGTGCCCCTGATCCAGCGTCACTGAACCCATCTGCTGCGTCCCCTCCATCTGCCACCGCCTCCCCCATCAGCCGCTGCCCCTCTCCCACCTCTCACCTTCCTCCATCTGCTGTGACCCCACCCCCACCTGCTGTGACCCCCCCCCACCTGCTGTGACTCCATCCCCACCTGCTGTGACTCCATCCCCACCTGCTGTGACCCCACCCCCCACCATCCATCCGTCCCTCATCTATATGTAGCACCCACGGGGCAGGGGTTAAATGTTACTCGTTGCCGAGCCGGTGATGTCGGGTCAGGGGGATGTCACAGGTGGCCCTGCCCGGCTTCGTGGCCCCGAGGTGTACAATAAAAGGGGATTTGGATGATGGTGGGGGAATGATGAGGATGATAGTCTTGTGACGCCACCTGTGGTACGTGGCCAGGGATTAGCCGCCGCTGCTGTCGCTGTCCTCCGGGGCGGATGGTGTTGCAGCAAGGATGGTTCTGCTCCCCACAGGTGGAGCGGGGCCCCGGGGAGGATGATGAGGAGAGTAGTGGCCGTTGGCGCTGAAGCGCGGGGCGACGGCAATCAAAAGGCTGAATCAGCTGCTGTGGTTCCAGCCATGATGGGCCCCAGACGATCCTGGATGCGTTGGAGGTTAGAACCGGTCCGGTGGTCGATGGACTCTTCCTTCTTGCGCCTTTAAAGATGGATCCCCGTGGCCTGAGGCTGCTTGGGGACCACGGTTCGTGTAGTGTTAGCTCCTGTCCCAGGTGTAGATGATGTGGGGCCGCTGTGGGGCTTGACTGTAATCACGACTCCGGACCCTATGTGGCACTGTGCTCCGGGATCTCGTGGTGGTCAGAGGGACTTGCAATCCTCCTGTCCTGCAGATTCTGGTGATACAACGTGAAGTCTGTTCCACCCTAAGGCTCTGCACCCTGAACCGCACCGGTCCCGCTCCTAGTCTCTCCTGCTGGAGAACACTAACTGTTGTGTAAGCTCCTAACTCCACGTGGTGGCTGCTCCTCCCCCGGTTCCCTATCACTAGTGGGTGGCTGCCCCCCATGTTTGGTGACTACCTTAAGACCCAACCCTAGCCTGGTCCCCAATGGGGAGGGCAACCTGGTTGTGTATATAAGTTTGTGTTGTGGAACTGGTACCGACCTCCTCTGGATCCAGGATGAGTACTGCACCTTAAGTGAGGTGCAGTACCCTGTGGTGACTGAAGCCTCAGGGGCGCCACATATCCATCGATCTATGATTCTATCTATCTAGCCATCTATCTATGATTATATATATCTGCTGAAAGAGCCTTAAAGTGAATCTGTCAGCAGGTTTTTGCTCCCCCATCTGAGAGAAGCATAATGTAGAGACAGATACCTTGATTCCAGCGATGTGTCACTTACTGGGCTGTTTGCTTTCATTGTGATAAAATCAATGTTTTCTCTGCTGCAGAACTAGCAATTATACAGAGCTCATGAATATGCTGGACTACCTGCAGCATGACGAGTAGCCCTGTAATGATTATCTCCTGCTGATTAACCAGTGATGTTATCAAAACTATACTAAGCAGTAGAGAGCCCACGCAGCAGCGAGCCCCAGCCCGTGCTGCGCAGAGACACTAAATGTAACCCTGAAGAAGCTGCAGAGTTCCCAAGCAGAGACTGGAGTATCTGTCCATACAACTACAATCAACCATACACACCATAGAACTGGCCTGTGGAAGAGTGGCCAGAAAAAAAGCCTTTACTTAAAGACAAAAATTGGAAGGCTCCTTTTGTTTTTGCCAAAATGCAAATCAAAAAAGTCTGTGGAGCCTCTGTTAGGAGTCTTGACACAGAAACTAGCCAGATATCCCTCCGGGAAGGACCTAGCCAAGTAGCTTTTTTTAGGAGACCACCATAACCACCATATTAAGTGGCCCTCGGTGCATTGCACTTAAGATTTCACTGTGTTGAGCGCCCTCGTCGGCTGCCAGCAGTGTTTTCTCTGGCTGGTCTCCCCAAGATCAGTGATTGTTTTGTCTTGTTGGTTTTGCCAAAAGACATGTGGGAGACCCCCAGAATGTATGGAAGAAGGTGCTGTGGTCAGATGAAACCAAAATTGAACTTTTTGGCCACCAAGGTAAACGCGATGTATGCCAACACAGCTCTTCACCCCAAGAACACCATCCCCACAATGGAACATGGTGGTGGCAGTATCCTGCTGTGGGGATGTTTTTCGTCAGCAGAAACAGGAAAAATAGACCAAGTGAAGGGGAAAATGGATGGTGTGAAATACAGGGATATTCAAGAGCAAAACGTGCTTCAGTCTGTCAGTGATTTGACACTGGGATGGAGGTTCAACTTCCAACAAGACAATGACCCCAAGCTACTGCTAGAGCAAAACTGGAGTGATTTAAGGGGAAACATGTAAATGTTTTGGAGCAGCAGAGTCACAGCCCAGACCTTAATTCAATTGAGAATCTATTCACCAGAGGAAACCATTAACTTGAAGGAGCTGGAGCAGTTTTGCCTTGAGGAATGATCAAAAATCCCAGTGAAGAGCTCAGAGACTTATCCAAAGCAACTTGCAGCTCTGTAATTGCTACGAAAGGAGGTGCTACAATGTACTGACTTATTAGGTGGGGGGGGATAGTTATGCAAAGTGAAGTTTTCAATTATTTGGTCCTATTTATTATTTGCTTCAAAATAAAAGGAAAACCAAATGCTCACTGTTGTAGGCATGTTCTTTACATGACCTAATGTCCTCAAAAAAACAACAAAAACTCCTGACATTTCAGGTTGTGAGGTAGCAAAAAAAACTAAATGCCAAAGGGTGGTGAATACTTTCGCAAGGCACTCTACACTATAGTAAATAAATGTTAGTCACATGTACAACTACTACTATCGGGTACTTGGTTAACACCGTTTGATCAAAAAGCATTAAAGCCATCCCACCGTGACAAGGTGTGCCCAGTCGGGACGGTTTGTGTCAGTGACATCAATGTGAATAAGGGCAGAGAAAACTGAGCCAAACTGCAGCCCCCTGTCCATTCATATAGGGGCATGCGCCGTCGTTCTGAGCTGAGCACATCATCTATATAGCTTTCCATTCACAGGTGGTTGTAGTTGGGCCCCGTCTTTCTCTGCCCTTATTTACATTGATGTCTCTGACACGAGGTGAGGTTTTAATACCAGAGTATGATCTTCCCAACTGGGCACACCTTGTCGCGGTGGGATGCTGTTATACTTTTTGATCAAACAGTGTTAATCAAGTACCCAGTGTTAGTTACATGAGTTGCTACTATTTATTTACTATAGGGTATATGCTAATTTTGTGGGGGGGTTTTGCTAGGGTTTGGTCTGTGAAAAGGCCATGGTGTGAACGTGCTCTTACTATTGCATATATACCAAAACTAATTTTTTTTTGTTGCCCACCAAATCACGGTGGGGCTCAGCAGTGCCAAAAGTGAAGCAAGGATGTGGAGAGGAGGACTTAGTGGTGCAGACAGTGAAGCATGGTGGGGGTTCAGTGATGCCTACAGTGGAGCATGAGTGTGTGGGGTGAGGGAATCGGAGGTGCTGACAGTGAAGTACAGATAGGGGGCCTCGGTGGTGCCAACAGTAAAGCATGGTGGGGGCTCAGTAATGCTAGTAGTGAAGCATGGAGGGGTTCAGTGATGCCTACAGTGGAGCATGAAAGTGTGGGGTGAGGGAATCAGCGGTGCACACAGTGAAGTACAGGTAGGGGGGCCTCGGTGGTGCTAACAGTAAAGCATGGTGGGGGCTCAGTAATGCTAGCAGTGAAGCATGGTGGGGGCTCAGTAATGCTAGTACTGAAGCATGGTGGGGGTTCGGTGATGCCTACAGTGGAGCATGAGTGTGTGGGTTGAGGGAATCGGCGGTGCTGACAGTGAAGTACAGATAGGGGGCCTCGGTGGTGCCAACAGTAAAGCATGGTGGAGGCTCAGTAATGCTAGTAGTGATGCATGGTGAGGGCTTGTTAAGGCCAGTAGTGAGGTACAGTGGGGGAACTAGGCGGGCCAGCAATGAAGCGGAGGGGGGGGGGGCCAGCAGTGAAGCACAACGAGAGGGCTTGGTGGTGTCAGTAGTGAAGCACAGCAGGTGGGGTGCTATGCATCATAATGGCAGCAGATAATAACAGCCAGAGGCGCTCTAGTAACTATTAAAGGCCACTATCATGAAGGGTTGAATAATTCGGAGACTGCAGTAATCAGCTAAAGTTGCATTTTGAGTAGAATTTGGAGGATCCACTGGTGATTTGCTGTGCTGATCCATTTACATTGTAATTAACCAATGAAACTAAAAAAAAGAGCACAAAGTTTGCAAATGTTGCTAATAAACCGAACTTGCAATGGGAGTTGAATAATTTTGACTGTAACTGTATGACATGTTAAGAAAAAAAAAAAAAAAATGAAGGATGCAGAAAAAGCCTCGTGAAGTTGGGTCAGAATGGAGCATCAGTATATGTGCTGGTCTTATAATAATAGGAGAGAGCGTAGAGGGGGAAAAACAAAAACACAAAACAAACCGGTATTCTTTTGGTCAGCAGTGATAAGCATTATATACACACACATTATATACATGAATGCAGACACAGCAGCAGTAGGCTGGCAGCGGAGGTGAGCAGTAATCTTACCATACTCTTCCCCGATCCCCTGGGACCGATGATCAGCGCAGAGTTACTCTCCCCGTGAATCACTGTTCTCTTCAGAAGCTCAACCAAGTGCCTGAAATTATAATAACAAAGGACGCGGCTCAGTCTGAAAATAGCAGAGTAAAGGGAAGGAGCGGAGCTGAAGCAGTCATCAGAGAGGAGGCTTGTGTCGGACTTCTGACAGCCGCTGCCTGGCTCAGGCGGGAGCTCACAACAAAGACATGATGAGGCTGAAGAGTCCTGTGCGGTGCAGGAGAACGCGTCCTTCACACAACGAGGAGGTCTTCTCCCCACATAGATGAGATGACTCAAGAAAAAGAATATTACTGGTGAAACTGGACTTGGCTTGATTAGTCCGTGTACACTGCAACCCCTGCAACATTTCCCAAAAATACTTGTTTACTAGTGGTGAGCGAGCAATAAAAAAGCTGGGGTGCTCAGTACTCAAAACGAGCAGGTTGTGCGCTCAGACGGGTTCAACTCAATTACTGAGTATAATGAAAGTCAATGGGAAACGCAAGCATTTTTCCCAAAGACTGTAATCGAGTCAGTCCAAGTACTGAGCACTCAAGCATCTTAGTTTAGTCTATTATTTACCCAAAATTGTGGTGTCGTAGACAACGCGCAGGCTGAAGTTAGTAGGGGATGCAATACTTCACTTGCAAAGCTGTGAAGCTGCATACTTAAAGGGAAGCTGTCAGGGGTAAAATGCACCCAGAACCACGAGCAGTTCCGGGTGCATATTGCTAATTCCTGGCTAATCGCCCCTGTATACACACTAGGATAGATAAAGAGATCGCTATAAAAAAAGGATTTCTAAAGATCCTTTATGATATGCTAATGAGTGCAGAGACTAGTGGGAAGGGCATTAGTTCCTGCGCTCATTCTGCACTCTTAGCATGTTAGCACGCCCCTGTGTATGTGCTAACATGCTATTCTCTGCCCATTGCCTCACATCATCAGTGACGTGCGTACCTGGGTCCATTGTCACCGCTTCAGAACGCCCCGCTTAGGGTCAGTGCGCATGATCAGACTGCCCGGCACTTCCAGTCGTGCACTATACATGTCCCAGCTTCAGAAAGGTCTAGTACACATGACCGGAAATGCGGTGACTTCTGATGGTGTGCACTGCCCTAAGGGGTACTTTGCACACTACGACATCGCAAGCCGATGGCAGCGATGCCAGCGATGCCGAGCGCGATAATCCCTGACCCCGTCGCACATGCGATATCTTGTGATAGCTGCCGTAGCAAACATTATCGCTACGGCAGCTTCACACGAACTTACCTGCCCTGCGACGTCACTCTAGCCGGCGACTCGCCTCCTTCCTAAGGGTGCGGGTTGTGCGGTGTCACAGCGACGTCACACGGCCGGCGGCCAATAGCAGAGGAGGGGCAGAGATGAGCGGGACGTAAACATCCCGCCCACCTCCTTCCTTCCTCATTGCAGGCGGAACGCAGGTAAGGACTGGAGATGTTCCTCGCTCCTGCGGCTTCATACACAGCGATGGGTGCTGCCGCAGGAACGAGGAACAACATCGTACCTGTCGCTGCAGCGAAATTATGGAAATGACCGACGCTACACCAATCATACAATTTCAACACTTTTGCGCTCGTTAATCGTAGTAAAAATGAGTCACATACTCAGATAATCGACAACGACGCCGGATGTGCGTCACTTTCGATTTGACCCCCACCGACATCACAGCTGCGATGTCGTAGTGTGCAAAGTACACCTAAGCCGGGCGTTCTGAAGCGGTGACAACAGACACAGGTATGTGCATCACTGCTGATGATGCGAGTCAGTGGGCAGCGAATAGCATGTTAGCACACACACAGGGGCGTACTAACATGCTAAGAGGGCGGAATGAACGCAGTAACTAATGCCCTTGTGACTAATCCCTGTGCTCATTAGCATATCATAAAGGATCTTTAGGATACAGTCATATGAAAAAGTTTGGGCACCCCTATTAATGTTAACCTTTTTACTTTATAACAATTTGGGTTTTTGCAGCAGCTATTTCAGTTTCATATATCTAATAACTGATGGACTGAGTAATATTTCTGGATTGAAATGAGGGTTATTGTACTAACAGAAAATGTGCAATCCGCATTTAAACAAAATTTGACCGGTGCAAAAGTATGGGCACCCTTATCAATTTCTTGATTTGAACACTCCTAACTACTTTTTACTGACTTACTAAAGCACTAAATTGGTTTTGTAACCTCATTGAGCTTTGAACTTCATAGGCAGGTGTATCCAATCATGAGAAAAGGTATTTAAGGTGGCCACTTGCAAGTTGTTCTCCTATTTGAATCTCCTATTAAGAGTGGCATCATGGGCTCCTCAAAACAACTCTCAAATGATCTGAAAACAAAGATTATTCAACATAGTTGTTCAGGGGAGGATACAAAAAAGTTGTCTCAGAGATTTAAACTGTCAGTTTCCACTGTGAGGTACATAGTAAGGAAATGGAAGGACACAAGTCCGGTTCTTGTTAAGCCCAGAAGTGGCAGGCCAAGAAAAATATCAGAAAGGCAGAGAAGAAGAATGGTGAGAACAGTCAAGGACAATCCACAGGTCACCTCCAAAGACCTGCAGCATCATCTTGCTGCAAATGGTGTCAATGTGCATCGGTCAACAATACAGCGCACGTTGCACAAGGAGAAGCTGTATGGGAGAGTGATGCGAAAGAAGCCGTTTCTGCAAGCACGCCACAAACAGAGTCACCTGAGGTATGCAAAAGCACATTTGGACAAGCCAGTTACATTTTGGAAGAAGGTCCTTGGGACTGATGAAACAAAGATTGAGTTGTTTGGTCATACAAAAAGGCATTATGCATGGAGGCAAAAAAACACGGCATTCCAAGAAAAGCACTTGCTACCCACAGTAAAATTTGGTGGAGGTTCCATCATGCTTTGGGGCTGTGTGGCCAATGCCAGCACCGGGAATCTTGTTAAAGTTGAGGGTCGCATGGATTCAACTCAGTATCAGCAGATTCTTGACAATAATGTGCAAGAATCAGTGACGAAGTTGAAGTTACGCAGGGGATGGATATTTCAGCAAGACAATGATCCAAAACACCGCTCCAAATCTACTCAGGCATTCATGCAGAGGATCAATTACAATGTTCTGGAATGGCCATCCCAGTCCCCAGACCTGAATATCATTGAAAATCTGTGGGATGATTTGAAGCGTGCTGTCCATGCTCGGCGACCATCAAACTTAACTGAACTGGAATTGTTTTGTAAACAGGAATGGTCAAATATACCTTCACCCAGGATCCAGGAACTCATTAAAAGCTACAAGAAGCGACTAGAGGCTGTTATTTTTGCAAAAGGAGGATCTACAAAATATTAATGTCACTTTTATGTTAAGGTGCCCATACTTTTGCACCGGTCAAATTTTGTTTAAATGCGGATTCCACATTTTCTGTTAGTACAATAAACCTCATTTCAATCCAGAAATATTACTCAGTCCATCAGTTATTAGATATATGAAACTGAAATAGCTGTTGCAAAAACCCAAATTGTTATAAAGAAAAAAGGTTCACATTAATAGGGGTGCCCAAACTTTTTCATATGACTGTATGTGCGCACGTCTCTGCGTTCTATTCCACAGCGTTTAAGTCAATGCATGTACGTTTCAAAATGCAGCCGAAAAGCTGAGTTTATAAAGCATTGTGCATGCGGAATTCCTGCGTTCTGGATGCTTGCTCTACCATAGACAGAGTGGGAAAAGCATCCGAAATGCACAAAAGTAGTGACATGCTGCTTTTTAGAACGCAACATTTTGGCGAAATATTTCAGCAGCCGAAACGCTGCATTCTAAAACGCAAGGTGCGGATGCAATTTGCACATTCATAGATAGTGCTGGTGAAGCAGGACGCATGCTTTTACGCTGCGGTGCAGAACGCAGCATAAAAGTATGAGAAAAGCACACAGCCTTAGAAATACTTTTTGTAAAGATCTCTCTATCTATCCTACTAGATACAGGGGCGGTTAGGCAGAGATTCAAAATATGCACCCAAAACCGCTTGTGTTTATGGGTGCATATTGCCCCTGACAGGTTCCCTTTAAAACCATTTTCCAGTTTCAGAAACCCTCCCCAGCTGCAATGTGGTTCACTCACCCTCCCTGGGTCCGGCGCTTGGTCTTCACTGCTGCTCCGGTGTCCGTTATTGTCTTTAGCTGACGTTACACCAATAGAGAGGCAGCAAATAGCATCCAGCGGCTCGGCCCCAGGTGACGCCACGAGCCGGTTATTGGATGCAGATGATTACACACACTGGGAGCGTTGCTGCAGACTCAGCGCTGGACACAGGGAGGATGGGCAGGAATATTATTCTGTTAAATTATTAAAAAACAAAAAAAATAAAACCTGCAGCTGGATGGAGGGGGGGGGGGATGTAATCTGAAAAAGAAAAAAAAAAACAAAAAAAAACCACACCTTTAAAAGGCAGGGATCACACACAGCATTTTGGAGTTTATTTTGATTGTATGTGGCCTGACAACCAATGTACTCATCTTACCGATCCTCTGACCCGTGTCTCCAGACACTTTCTTTTTAAGGTATGGGCACATGTAAAGCTATTTCTGCACCATTTCTGAATCTCTTGGCAGGAAAAACAAGTGTTTTTGCCGCCTTTTCGGTGCGTCTTTTACTGCACGTTTTTGTTTTTTTTTTCAGTGCAGGTTTTTTCCCTTTCATTAAAATGGTGAGATTTGCGGCAAAAACACTGCACCAAATCTGCAATGAGAAAATACTCAAAGTGTGCATGAGACTTCAGGATTCTCATTGACTTTGCTGGCATCAGGAAACCCTTCTGGTTTTGTGACAAATTTGCACCGAAAAACACATACGCAATGTGTGCACACAGCCTAACCACACCCGCTCACTTCATGAGGCCCTAATGAAGTTGCCCTTACACATATCTGCAGGGCCTCGAGCTTTATCCGCAGGTATCGCAAATGTGACTTATTTTAATGAAAAAGTACTGTACAGGTACATTATGTTGAAAATGTATCGAAAACACACAATAATGGGTGGCAAAATGCACAAATTAAGGTGTGTTTCTGGGACACATGGCTCAGTAAATCAGCCTCATTGTGTTAGGGTTAGTGCACAGCTTCTACTTTTTGGGGCTCTTTAAATCCTTCGGTCATGTATCACTCAGGGCTGTGGAGTCGGAGTCGGAGTCGGAGTCGGAGCTCATTTTGGTGGAGTCGGAGTCGGAGTCGGTATAAAATGCACCGACTCCGACTCCTAAAATATATAATAAATTGGGGACAGTAGTGCAATGCAGAATGTGCTGAATATTTTACTAAATAACAACATTTAGTATAATGCTTATATTTAAGTGAAAAATTTATTGTAGTACAATGTGAACATCAGACATTTAATTGTTTTTATGATACAATAATCAAGATATTTGGATAGAACATAAAATATTTATTGGAATACAACTTTAGAACACAAAAAAACTAATAAATTGTAAATATGTAATATATATAATATATATATATATACAGTGTATATACACACACACAAGATATATATGTAATCTACTGTATATTACATAGTGTATTACATATTTACAATTTATTACAGTTTTTTGTGTTCTAAAGTTGTATTCCAATAAATATATTTTATGTTCTATCCAAATATCTTGATTATTGTATCATAAAAATTATTAAATGTCTGATGTTCACATACACATATTCATGTACTACAATAAATTTTTCACCTAACTATAAGCAATATATGTAGGAGTCGGAGTCGGAGCCGGAGTCGGAGTCGGAGCCGGAGTCGGAGTCGGTGCAAGAGAATTTGAGGAGTCGGAGTCGGAGTCGAAGGTTTGGCTTACCGACTCCACAGCCCTGGACTCACTTAGACCCTGCAGTGGGCACTCAATTAGCATGTGGTATTCGTTAAAAGATCCTCCAACGTGGTAAAGAAATGTGACACTTCTTTTGTCCCGTACAGTTATCCTGGGTTCCTCTATTCGTCCCGGGCTATCTTCTTTGCTGGGAATGAAGTTCTGGTCCTCCACAATCCAAGATGACCGCCGCATTGGCATGGGGCGTGCATTGATGAGACTTATCCAGACCTCCCCATCCTTACCTGCGCGGTGGAGGAACAGTTCAGAATTAGGATATGTGTGCACGTCTCCGCGTTCTATCCCGCAGCGTTCAAGTCACTGCATGTGCGTTTCAACACGCAGCCGAAAAGCTGCATTTTGAAAGCATTGTGCATGCGGAATTCCTGCGTTCTGGATGCTTGCTCTGCCATAGACAAGAGTGGGAACAGCATCCGGAACGCACAAAAGAAGTGACATGTTGCTTTTTAGAACGAGGCGTTTTGGCAAAATATTTCAGCAGCCGAAACGCTGCGTTCTAAAACGCAACGTGCGGATGAAATTTGCACAATCTTCATAGATTGTGCTGGGGACGCAGGACGCATGCTTTTATGCTGCGGTGCAGAACGTAGCGTACAAGCATGAAAAAAAAAAAGCACAGGTGCGCACATACCCTTACCCCCGTATAGAGCCATCTTGGATGCAGGAGGACTAGAATGCCAATCTCATCGGAAGAAGCAGTGGGAGTAAAACAAAGGACACCGGGCATGGTGACTAAACATAACACACGTAGTCAGTTTTCAGTTTTAGGGTGGATATTTTTAACCATTTTGCTTCACTGGAAATACATGAGTGTACCCATCATTGAAACGATGGGAGAAGCTGGGATTCTGGGTGATAAAAAGGGTTAATATGAACATCCGTAGTGGTCCAGAGCAAAGAAAAGTTAATGATACCACTTATGATGGTGCACGCCAAAAATAACAATACTGGAGCATCTTTTTTTTAAAGAGTAACTTTGGAGAGATGTTTTATTCAATATATTTTAAACCCTTCGCTCCTGAACTGATTGATCAGAAGAGCGCTTACAAGTGCACAGCTCCGTACTCAGGGGAGGACGGATGGAGCAGAAATCCTGACTTGCCCTTTGTGTGTGCGCTCATGACCTGCAAAGTCTTTTATGTGATCGGTGCTGGTCTTAGCACCTGGATTCCTATTGATCTGCTCAGAATTAAAAAAGGACCTAAAATATATATTATATTATATATAATATATATAATATATAATATATATATATATATATATATATATATATATATATATATATATATATATATATATATATATATATATATATATATATATATATATATATATATATATATATATATATATATATATATATATAGTTAGGTCCAGAAATATTTGGACAGTGACACAAGTTTTGTTATTTTAGCTGTTTACAAAAACATGTTCAGAAATACAATTATATATATAATATGGGCTGAAAGTGCACACTCCCAGCTGCAATATGAGAGTTTTCACATCCAAATCGAAGAAAGGGTTTAGGAATCATAGCTCTGTAATGCATAGCCTCCTCTTTTTCAAGGGACCAAAAGTAATTGGACAAGGGACTCTAAGGGCTGCAATTAACTCTGAAGGCGTCTCCCTCGTTAACCTGTAATCAATGAAGTAGTTAAAAGGTCTGGGGTTGATTGCAGGTGTGTGGTTTTGCATTTGGAAGCTGTTGCTGTGACCAGACAACATGCGGTCTAAGGAACTCTCAATTGAGGTGAAGCAGAACATCCTGAGGCTGAAAAAAAAGAAAAAATCCATCGGAGAGATAGCAGACATGCTTGGAGTAGCAAAATCAACAGTCGGGTACATTCTGAGAAAAAAGGAATTGACTGGTGAGCTTGGGAACTCAAAAAGGCCTGGGCGTCCACGGATGACAACAGTGGTGGATGATCGCCGCATACTTTCTTTGGTGAAGAAGAACCCGTTCACAACATCAACTGAAGTCCAGAACACTCTCAGTGAAGTAGGTGTATCTGTCTCTAAGTCAACAGTAAAGAGAAGACTCCATGAAAGTAAATACAAAGGGTTCACATCTAGATGCAAACCATTCATCAATTCCAAAAATAGACAGGCCAGAGTTAAATTTGCTGAAAAACACCTCATGAAGCCAGCTCAGTTCTGGAAAAGTATTCAATGCACAGATGAGACCAAGATCAACCTGTACCAGAATGATGGGAAGAAAAAAGTTTGGAGAAGAAAGGGAACGGCACATGATCCAAGGCACACCACATCCTCTGTAAAACATGGTGGAGGCAACGTGATGGCATGGGCATGCATGGCTTTCAATGGCACTGGGTCACTTGTGTTTATTGATGACATAACAGCAGACAAGAGTAGCCGGATGAATTCTGAAGTGTACAGGGATATACTTTCAGCCCAGATTCAGCCAAATGCCGCAAAGTTGATCGGACGGCGCTTCATAGTACAGATGGACAATGACCCCAAGCATACAGCCAAAGCTACCCAGGAGTTCATGAGTGCAAAGAAGTGGAACATTCTGCAATGGCCAAGTCAATCACCAGATCTTAACCCAATTGAGCATGCATTTCGCTTGCTCAAATCCAGACTTAAGACGGAAAGACCCACAAACAAGCAAGACCTGAAGGCTGCGGCTGTAAAGGCCTGGCAAAGCATTAAGAAGGAGGAAACCCAGCGTTTGGTGATGTCCATGGGTTCCAGACTTAAGGCAGTGATTGCCTCCAAAGGATTCGCAACAAAATATTGAAAATAAAAATATTTTGTTTGGGTTTGGTTTATTTGTCCAATTACGTTTGACCTCCTAAAATGTGGAGTGTTTGTAAAGAAATGTGTACAATTCCTACAATTTCTATCAGATATTTTTGTTCAAACCTTCAAATTAAACGTTACAATCTGCACTTGAATTCTGTTGTAGAGGTTTCATTTCAAATCCAATGTGGTGGCATGCAGAGCCCAACTCGCCAAAATTGTGTCACTGTCCAAATACTTCTGGACCTAACTGTGTATATATATATATATATATATATATATATATTATATTATATTATATTATATATATATATATATATATATATATATATATATATATATATATATAAAAAAAAATCTAACCAAAAGTTTAGTTTTTCTTTAAACATTTGGAGTTCATTTACCAGAAGTGTCGTTTCATAGTCCAGTATTTAACCAAGATCCTGCTGGAATAAGGTGCACCCCATTTATTAAGAGGAGCATGCAAGCTAACAAATATAGGTTTCACCTTTGGGGCCGTCCGTGCCCCAGAGAATGACAACCACATCAACTTCCAAGATGGTGAAGATTTCAGTCGCCATGTCCACCAGCTGTTTGGCAAACATCACAGATGTCCTGTGCGCGTACCCCTAAGGCCTCCTTCACACGTCCGTGTCTCCGGCACGTGTTTGATCCATTTCCTCACGTGCTGGAGACATGGGCACACGTACACCTATTAAAATCAATGGGTCTGCGCACACGTGCGTTTTGCCATGGACCAAGTGTACGTGTGGAGCATACGTGTGCCTGTGTGCTCCACACATAGACATGTCAGTTTTTCTCCAGCATCACGGGTGTCACATGGACTGCACGGATGTGATCCGTGTGACACACACCGGAGAAAACACACATGTCTGTGAAAAAAAAAAAAAAAAATCTATATCACCTTCTCCAGCCCTGCAGTCTCTGCCACTGGTGGCACTTGCTTCTGACCCCCGCACATTATGCTCATTGCATATTCACTTCACTGCGGCCGGAAGCAGCAGCAGCAGCGGGGAGTCGGCAGGACTGGAGAACGAAGATCAGCACCACGGACAGCGACGCCAGGGACAGGCGAGTAGAAAGTTCCCATTCTACGGAGAACACACGTGTGCCATAAACACGGCACACAGAGGGCAATACGCACCTTTGACATGTCAGTGAAAAACATGCGTGATTATCACGGACGTGTGAAGGGGGCCTAAGGCTGTTTTCATTTACAGCAGTCTCCTACTTGCCCTTTACATTTGTAGTGCTTAACCTGGGAAAGACAAATTTAAGTTGGATAATGTAGGTTCCCATATACATCTTACACCTCCTCACAGCAGATGTGCATAGGAAAATTAGCCAATTTGTGCAATATGTATCTCAATATGGCAGTAATGCAGCTCAACAACCACATATTCAATGTTCACACATAATCTACCCCACTTTGGGGTGTTTTTATACCTTAATAAAACATAAGTCAGGAGAGCTGACAAGTAGTGATGAGCGGACACTACCATGCTCAGTACTGGTAACTAGTGATGAGCGGGCACCACCATGCTCAGGTGCTCAGTACTCGTAACTAGTGATGAGCGGGCACTACTATGCTCGGGTGCTCAGTACTCGTAATTAGTGATAAGCGGGCACTACCATGCTCGGGTGCTCAGTACTCGTAATTAGTGATAAGCGGGCACTACTATGCTCGGGTGCTCAGTACTCGTAATTAGTGATGAGCGAGCACTACCATGCTCAGGTGCTCAGTACTCGTAACTAGTGATGAGCGGGCACTACCATGCGCAGTACTTGTAACTAGTGATGAGCGGGCACTACCATGCTCAAGACACTTGAATGACGACCCCATATGGACTAAGCAGGGCCCAACTTCCTAAACTGACTTGTTGAGAAGGTGCTCTCCTATGAACTACTGATTGAGTTATTTACACAATGGTATTTAATATCGATACCCTACGATGAATACAAGAAGAGAAGGAGCTTCAGAAATTACACAGTTCCAGATCCCCCGGAACTCTTTGATGGCCAGGTCGGGCCAATGTATGTGAAGCACAAAAATATCACGGAGGAAATGAATGCAATAGTGGAACAACTTGTCTGGACAATAGTAAAGATTCACTGCAAGAAATGGGTAAATCTACTAATGAGTAATAGTGCCCATATCCCATTTTCACCAGGGTCTGCAGTGCCATGGAGTTTCATGATAAAGAAGGGAATTTTGTTTACTTACCGTAAATTCCTTTTCTTCTAGCTCCTATTGGGAGACCCAGACAATTGGGTGTATAGCTTCTGCCTCCGGAGGCCACACAAAGTATTACACTTTTAAAAAAGTGTAACCCCTCCCCTCTGCCTATACACCCTCCCGTGCATCACGGGCTCCTCAGTTTTGGTGCAAAAGCAGGAAGGAGGAAACTTATAAATTGGTCTAAGGTAAATTCAATCCGAAGGATGTTCGGAGAACTGAAACCATGAACCAAAACAACAATTCAACATGAACAACATGTGTACACAAAAGAACAACAGCCCGAAGGGAACAGGGGCGGGTGCTGGGTCTCCCAATAGGAGCTAGAAGAAAAGGAATTTACGGTAAGTAAACAAAATTCCCTTCTTCTTTGTCGCTCCATTGGGAGACCCAGACAATTGGGACGTCCAAAAGCAGTCCCTGGGTGGGTAAAAGAATACCTCGATAAAAAGAGCCGACAACGGCCCTCCTCTTACAGGTGGGCGACCGCCGCCTGAAGGACTCGCCTACCTAGGCTGGCATCTGCCGAAGCATAGGCATGCACCTGATAGTGTTTCGTGAAAGTGTGCAGACTCGACCAGGTAGCCGCCTGACACACCTGCTGAGCCGTAGCCTGGTGCCGCAATGCCCAGGACGCACCCACGGCTCTGGTAGAATGGGCCTTCAGCCCTGAAGGAATCGGAAGCCCAGAAGAACGGTAAGCTTCAAGAATCGGTTCCTTGATCCACCGAGCCAAGGTTGACTTGGAAGCCTGCGACCCCTTACGCTGGCCAGCGACAAGGACAAAGAGCGCATCCGAACGGCGCAGGGGCACCGTGCGAGAAATGTAGAGCCGGAGTGCTCTCACAAGATCTAACAAGTGCAAATCCTTTTCACATTGGTGAACTGGATGAGGGCAAAAGGAAGGTAAGGAGATATCCTGATTGAGATGAAAAGGGGATACCACCTTAGGGAGAAATTCCGGGACCGGACGCAGAACCACCTTATCCTGGTGAAACACCAGGAAGGGGGCTTTGCATGACAGCACTGCTAGCTCAGACACTCTCCGAAGTGATGTGACTGCCACTAGGAAGGCCACCTTCTGCGAAAGGCGTGATAGAGAGACATCCCGCATCGGCTCGAAAGGTGGTTTCTGAAGAGCCGTTAGCACCCTGTTAAGATCCCAGGGTTCCAGCGGACGCTTGTAAGGTGGGACTATGTGGCAAACTCCCTGCAGGAACGTGCGGACCTGCGGAAGCCTGGCTAGACGCTTTTGAAAAAACACGGAAAGCGCAGATACTTGTCCCTTGAGAGAGCCGAGAGACAAACCCTTGTCCATTCCGGATTGAAGTAAAGAAAGAAAAGTGGGTAAGGCAAACTTCCAGGGGGTAAAACCCTGATCAGCGCACCAGGATAAGAAGATCCTCCAAGCCCTGTGATAGATCTTGGCGGACGTTGGTTTCCTGGCTTGTCTCATAGTGGCAATGACATCTTGAGATAACCCTGAGGACGCTAGGAGCCAGGACTCAATGGCCACACAGTCAGGTTGAGGGCCGCAGAATTCAGATGGAAAAATGGCCCTTGAGACAGCAAGTCTGGTCGGTCTGGGAGTGCCCACGGTTGACCCACCGTGAAGTGCCACAGATCCGGGTACCACGACCTCCTCGGCCAGTCTGGAGCGACGAGGATGGCGCGGCGGCAGTCGGACCTGATCTTGCGCAACACTCTGGGCAGCAGTGCCAGAGGAGGAAATACATAAGGCAGTCGAAACTGCGACCAATCCTGAACTAATGCGTCCGCCGCCAGAGCTCTGTGATCTTGAGACCGTGCCATGAATGCCGGGACTTTGTTGTTGTGCCGAGACGCCATGAGGTCGACGTCCGGCGTTCCCCAGCGGCAACAGATCTCTTGAAACACGTCCGGGTGAAGAGACCATTCCCCTGCGTCCATGCCCTGGCGACTGAGAAAGTCTGCTTCCCAGTTTTCTATGCCCGGGATGTGAACTGCGGAGATGGTGGAGGCTGTGGCTTCCGCCCACAGCAGAATCCGCCGAACTTCTTGGAAGGCCTGACGACTGCGTGTGCCGCCCTGGTGGTTGATGTACGCGACCGCCGTGGCGTTGTCCGACTGTATGCGGATCTGTCTGCCCTCCAGCCACCGATGGAACGCCTTTAGGGCTAGATACACTGCCCTTATCTCCAGAACATTGATCTGAAGGGAGGACTCTGTCGGAGTCCAGGTTCCCTGAGCCCTGTGGTGGAGGAAGACCGCTCCCCACCCTGACAGACTCGTGTCCGTCGTGACCACAGCCCAGGATGGGGGCAGGAATGATTTTCCCTTCGACAAGGAAGTGGGAAGAAGCCACCACTGAAGAGAGGTTTTGGCTGCCAGTGAAAGAGAGACGTTCCTGTCTAGGGACGTCGACCTCCTGTCCCATTTGCGGAGAATGTCCCATTGAAGTGGACGCAGATGAAACTGCGCAAAGGGAACTGCCTCCATTGCTGCCACCATCTTCCCTAGGAAGTGCATGAGGCGCCTCAAGGGGTGTGACTGGGTCCGAAGGAGAGAGTGCACCCCTGTCTGCAGCGAACGCTGTTTGTCCAGCGGAAGCTTCACTATCGCTGAGAGAGTATGAAACTCCATCCCGAGGTAAGTCAGTGATTGGGTCGGTGTCAATTTTGACTTTGGGAAATTGATGATCCACCCGAACCTCTGGAGAGTCTCCAGAGCAATGGTCAGGCTGTGTTGACATGCCACCCGGGAGGGTGCCTTGACTAGGAGATCGTCTAAGTAAGGGATCACCGAGTGGCCCTGAGAGTGTAGGACCGCCACCACGGATGCCATGACCTTGGTGAAGACCCGTGGGGCTGTCGCCAGGCCGAAAGGCAGTGCCACAAACTGAAGGTGTTCGTCCCCGATGGCGAAACGCAGGAAGCGTTGATGCTCTGGTGCAATCGGCACATGGAAATAAGCATCCCTGATGTCGATTGAGGCTAGGAAGTCTCCTTGGGACATCGAGGCGATGACAGAACGGAGAGATTCCATCCGGGACCGTCTGGTTCTCACGTGTCTGTTGAGCAGTTTGAGGTCCAGAACGGGGCGGAATGATCCGTCCTTTTTTGGCACCACGAACAAGTTGGAGTAAAAACCGCGACCACGTTCTTGAATGGGAACGGGAATCACAACTCCTTCTGCCTTCAGAGTGTTCACCGCCTGAAAAAGTGCATCGGCTCGCTCGGGGGGCGGAGATGTTCTGAAGAAACGAGTCGGAGGACGAGAGCTGAGCTCTATCCTGTAACCGTGCGACAGAATGTCTCTCACCCATCGGTCTTGGACATGTGGCCACCAGGCGTCGCAAAAGCGGGAGAGCCTGCCACCGACCGAGGATGCGGTTTGGGGAGGCCGAAAGTCATGAGGAGGCCGACTTGGAGGCGGTTCCTCCGGCGGTCTTTGGAGGACGTGACTTAGACCGCCATGCAGAAGAGTTCCTCTGACCCTTCTCTGACCTGTTGGACGTGGACGATTGGGACCTGGCTGAGGGCCGAAAGGACCGAAACCTCGATTGAATTTTTCGTTGCTGAGGTCTGTTTGGTTTGGACTGGGGTAAGGACGAGTCCTTTCCCTTGGATTGTTTAATAATTTCATCCAATTGCTCGCCAAACAAACGGTCGCCAGAAAATTGCAAACCGGTTAAGAACTTCTTGGAAGCAGAGTCTGCCTTCCATTCGCGTAGCCACATGGCCCTGCGGACTGCCACCGAATTGCCGGACGCTACCGCTGTACGGCTCGCTGAGTCCAGGACGGCGTTCATGGCGTAGGACGAAAAGGCCGATGCCTGAGAAGTCAAAGACACAACTTGCGGAGCAGAGGTACGTGTGACTGCATTAATCTCAGACAGACAAGCTGAGATAGCTTGGAGTGCCCACACGGCTGCAAAGGCCGGAGCAAAAGACGCGCCTATGGCTTCATAGATGGATTTCATCAGGAGCTCTATTTGCCTGTCAGTGGCATCCTTGAGCGATTAACCATCTGCCACTGATACTACGGATCTAGCCGCCGGTCTAGAGACTGGAGGATCCACCTTGGGACACTGAGCCCAACCCTTAACTACGTCAGGGGGGGAAGGGGTAACGTGTGTCATTAAGGCGCTTAGTAAAGCGCTTGTCAGGAAATGCTCTGTGCTTCTGGACAGCATCTCTGAAGTTAGAGTGATCGAAAAACGCACTCCGTGTACGTTTGGGAAACCTAAACTGGTGTTTCTCCTGCTGTGAAGCCGACTCCTCTATAGGTGGAGTTGGGGGAGAAAGATCTAGCACCTGGTTGATGGACTCTATAAGGTCATTTACTATAGCGTCCCCTTCAGGTGTATCCAGATTGAGAGCAACGTCAGGATCAGAGCCCTGAGCTGCGACCTCCGCCTCATCCTCCAGAGAGTCCTCATGCTGAGACCCCGAACAGCGTGATGAAGCCGAGGAAGGTTCCCAGCGAGCCCGCTTAGCCGGTCTGGGACTGCGGTCCGTGTCGGAGTCCTCCCCGTGGGACCTAGGTGTCACCCCAGGAGCACTCTGCTGCACCGACCGAGAGGGGCCTGGGGGCGATGAACTCACAGTGCCCGGGGCCTGTGTGACCGATCTGGACTGAAAGGCTTCTCTGTCCATAGACTGAGCCATGGATTGTGAAAGCGACTCAGAGAGTTTCTCAGCCAAAACTGCAAACTCTGTCCCTGCCACGTGGACAGTGGAAGCCGGCGGTTCTACCTGAGCCGAGGGTCCCACCAGTGCCCGAGGCTCCGGCTGAGTGAGTGCCACAGGGGCCGAGCATTGCACACAGTGAGGGTAGGTGGAACCTGCAGGTAACATAGCCGCACAAGAGGTACAGGTTGCAAAATAAGCCTGTGCCTTGGCACCCTTGCTCTTTGCGGACGACATGCTGTAGTCTCCTCTGAGAGTGATCACTGAGGGTATATAGCCAAAAGCAAAACAATGCGGCCGAACAGAGAAAATGTATACAATATATATATATATATATATATATATATATATATATATATATATATATATATATATATATATATATATATATATATATATATATATATATATATATATATATATATATATATATATATATATATATATATATTATATACATACACACTTCGGCACCCAAGGGGGGCCAGCACCGGGTAACCGGTGTGGCTTACCGACCGCCCAAAGCGGTTGTGTGTCCACCAGATTCCCTGCCTGGGCCTCCCAGAGCTGTAGAGCTCGTTCTGAAATCCTCCACCGGCAGAAGTGATTGTAAATATGGCTGCCAGAGCTCTCAGGGGAGGAGGGAGCCGTTGGCGTGACTAATAAAGTGCGGGAATCTGGTGCCCCACAGTGCTCAGTGAGGGGGGAGGAGAACACCTAAGTATGCTCCAGCCCTCACTGCCGACGTCCAGTCGACCGTCCCGCCCTTACCCCTGACTGGCAGGCCCGGGGGCGGGAGTTATGGTACTAGGCCGCAGAAGCCGGGGACTAAATTTAATAACGCGGCTGGCAAACAGGCGCGGTCGGCGCGGTAGTCCCGGTCGTCACAAAAAAACAGCAGCCGCTGGAGCGTCTGTAACACAGGCGCTCCATGCACCGTCCCCAAGGGGACACAGAGTACCTTATAGATGCAGGGCCTGTCCCTGATGATACTCAGTCTCCTGTCCGTCAGATTCCCCCAGGGGCTGCGGAGGGAGCCCGGTCCCAGTGAATGGTGACCGGTTAGGATCCCACTTCTCCCAGAGCCTCTAAGGGATGGGGAAGGAAAAACGGCATGTGGCTCCAGCCTTTGTACCCGCAATGGGTACCTCAACCTTGACAGCACCGCCGACTTAGTGGGGTGAGAAGGGAGCATGCCGGGGGCCCTGTTAGGGCCCTCTTTTCTTCCATCCGATACAATCAGCAGCTGCTGCTGACTAAAATGGGAGCTTGAGTGAATGTGTGCCTCCTTCAACACAAAGCATAAAAAAGAGAATTTTGTTACTTACCGTAAATTCTTTTTCTTATAGTTCCGACATGGGAGACCCAGACCATGGGTGTATAGCTTCTGCCTCCGGAGGACACACAAAGTACTACACTCAAACGTGTAGCTCCTCCCTCCTAGCATATACACCCCCTGGTAGCCAGTCCTAGCCAGTTTAGTTCAAAAGCTGAAGGAGGACATCCACCCACAAGTAGAGACAGAGCAAAACCCGGAACAACCGGAACCTCTGTCTACAACAACAGCCGGTGATAACACACGGAACAAGAAACCTGCCAACAGGCAACAGGGAGGGAGCTGGGTCTCCCATGTCGGAACTATAAGAAAAAGAATTTACGGTAAGTAACAAAATTCTCTTTTTCTTCATCGTTCCTTATGGGAGACCCAGACCATGGGACGTTCTAAAGCAGTCCATGGGTGGGAATAAATAGAAAAACTGAGAAGTAGGCGAAACCTAACTTCACAAATGGGCGACAGCCGCCTAAAGCAGAGGTGGGCAATTAATTTTCCGATGGGGCCGCATGAGAAATTGGGATGGTTTTAGAGGGCCGGACTAATATAATTAACTCAGTTCTACCCAATACTGAATATATACTATCCCTTCATAAACAAACAGTAAGTTAAACAATAATAAGATTCAATGAAAATGTGAGGGGCATACACATTACTGGGATCAGTGGGGGGCATAGACATTACTTGGGTCAGTGGGGGGGCATACACATTACTGGAATCGGTGGGGGGCATAGACATTACTGGGGTCAGTGGGGGGCATAGACATTACTGGGGTCAGTGGGGGGCAGACATTACTGGGGTCAGTAAGGGACATACACATTACTCGGGTCAGTAAGTGGCATAGATATTACTGGGGTCAGTAGGAACATACACATTACTGGGGCCTGTGAAGCACACATACTGGCCCTGGTGTTCTGTGGAGCATACATACTGAGAGTGGTGGCCAGTGGAGCATGCATACTGAGAGTGGTGGCCAGTGGAGCATGCATACTGAGAGTGGTGGCCAGTGGAGCATGCATACTGAGAGTGGTGGCCAGTGGAGCATGCATACTGAGAGTGGTGGCCAGTGGAGCATGCATACTGACAGTGGTGGCCAGTGGAGCATGCATACTGACAGTGGTGGCCAGTGGAGCATGCATACTGACAGTGGTGGCCAGTGGAGCATGCATACTGACAGTGGTGGCCAGTGGAGCATGCATACTGACAGTGGTGGCCAGTGGAGCATGCATACTGACAGTGGTGGCCAGTGGAGCATGCATACTGACAGTGGTGGCCAGTGGAGCATGCATACTGACAGTGGTGGCCAGTGGAGCATGCATACTGACAGTGGTGGCCAGTGGAGCATGCATACTGACAGTGGTGGCCAGTGGAGCATGCATACTGACAGTGGTGGCCAGTGGAGCATGCATACTGACAGTGGTGGCCAGTGGAGCATGCATACTGACAGTGGTGGCCAGTGGAGCATGCATACTGACAGTGGTGGCCAGTGGAGCATGCATACTGACAGTGGTGGCCAGTGGAGCATGCATACTGACAGTGGTGGCCAGTGGAGCATGCATACTGACAGTGGTGGCCAGTGGAGCATGCATACTGACAGTGGTGGCCAGTGGAGCATGCATACTGACAGTGGTGGCCAGTGGAGCATGCATACTGACAGTGGTGGCCAGTGGAGCATGCATACTGACAGTGGTGGCCAGTGGAGCATGCATACTGACAGTGGTGGCCAGTGGAGCATGCATACTGACAGTGGTGGCCAGTGGAGCATGCATACTGACAGTGGTGGCCAGTGGAGCATGCATACTGACAGTGGTGGCCAGTGGAGCATGCATACTGACAGTGGTGGCCAGTGGAGCATGCATACTGACAGTGGTGGCCAGTGGAGCATGCATACTGACAGTGGTGGCCAGTGGAGCATGCATACTGACAGTGGTGGCCAGTGGAGCATGCATACTGACAGTGGTGGCCAGTGGAGCATGCATACTGACAGTGGTGGCCAGTGGAGCATGAATACTGACAGTGGTGGCCAGTGGAGCATACATACTGACAGTGGTGGCCTGTGGAGCATACATACTGACAGTGGTGGCTAGTGGGGCATGCATACTGACAGTGGTGGCTAGTGGGGCATGCACACACAGTGGTGGCTAGTGGGGCATGCACACACAGTGGTGGCTAGTGGGGCATGCACACACAGTGGTGGCTAGTGGGGCATGCACACACAGTGGTGGCTAGTGGGGCATGCACACACAGTGGTGGCTAGTGGGGCATGCACACACAGTGGTGGCTAGTGGGGCATGCGCACACAGTGGTGGCTAGTGGGGCATGCGCACACAGTGTTGGCTAGTGGGGCATGCGCACTCACAGTGGTGGCCAGTGGAGCATACATACTGACAGTGGTGGCCTGTGGAGCATGCATACTGACAGTGGTGGCTAGTGGGGCATGCATACTGACAGTGGTGGCCTGTGGAGCATACATACTGACAGTGGTGGCTAGTGGGGCATGCATACTCACAGTGGTGGCTAGTGGGGCATGCATACTCACAGTGGTGGCTAGTGGGGCATGCATACTCACAGTGGTGGCTAGTGGGGCATGCATACTCACAGTGGTGGCTAGTGGGGCATGCATACTCACAGTGGTGGCTAGTGGGGCATGCACACACAGTGGTGGCTAGTGGGGCATGCACACACAGTGGTGGCGAGTGGGGCATGCACACACAGTGGTGGCGAGTGGGGCATGCACACTCACAGTGGTGGCTAGTGGGGCATGCACACTCAGTGGTGGCTAGTGAGGCATGCACACTCAGTGGTGGCAAGTGGGGCATGCACACTCACAGTGGTGGCCAGTGGAGCATACATACTGACAGTGGTGGCCTGTGGAGCATACATACTGACAGTGGTGGCCAGTGGACCATGCATACTGACAGTGGTGGCCAGTGGAGCATACATACTGACAGTGGTGGCCTGTGGAGCATGCATACTCACAGTGGTGGCTAGTGGGGCATGCATACTCACAGTGGTGGCTAGTGGGGCATGCATACTCACAGTGGTGGCTAGTGGGGCATGCACACACAGTGGTGGCTAGTGGGGCATGCACACACAGTGGTGGCTAGTGGGGCATGCACACACAGTGGTGGCTAGTGGGGCATGCACACACAGTGGTGGCTAGTGGGGCATGCGCACACAGTGGTGGCTAGTGGGGCATGCGCACACAGTGTTGGCTAGTGGGGCATGCGCACTCACAGTGGTGGCCAGTGGAGCATACATACTGACAGTGGTGGCCTGTGGAGCATGCATACTGACAGTGGTGGCTAGTGGGGCATGCATACTGACAGTGGTGGCTAGTGGGGCATGCATACTGACAGTGGTGGCTAGTGGGGCATGCATACTGACAGTGGTGGCTAGTGGGGCATGCATACTGACAGTGGTGGCCAGTGGAGCATACATACTGACAGTGGTGGCCTGTGGAGCATACATACTGACAGTGGTGGCCTGTGGAGCATACATACTGACAGTGGTGGCCTGTGGAGCATGCATACTGACAGTGGTGGCCTGTGGAGCATACATACTGACAGTGGTGGCCTGTGGAGCATGCATACTGACAGTGGTGGCCAGTGGAGCATGCATACTGACAGTGGTGGCCTGTGGAGCATGCATACTGACAGTGGTGGCTAGTGGGGCATGCATACTGACAGTCGTGGCCAGTGGAGCATGCATACTGACAGTGGTGGCTAGTGGGGCATGCATACTGACAGTGGTGGCCTGTGGAGCATACATACTGACAGTGGTGGCCTGTGGAGCATGCATACTGACAGTGGTGGCTAGTGGGGCATGCATACTGACAGTGGTGGCTAGTGGGGCATGCATACTCACAGTGGTGGCTAGTGGGGCATGCATACTCACAGTGGTGGCTAGTGGGGCATGCATACTCACAGTGGTGGCTAGTGGGGCATGCATACTCACAGTGGTGGCTAGTGGGGCATGCATACTGACAGTGGTGGCCAGTGGAGCATGCATACTGACAGTGGTGGCCTGTGGAGCATGCATACTGACAGTGGTGGCTAGTGGGGCATGCATACTGACAGTGGTGGCTAGTGGGGCATGCATACTCACAGTGGTGGCTAGTGGGGCATGCATACTCACAGTGGTGGCTAGTGGGACATGCATACTCACAGTGGTGGCTAGTGGGACATGCATACTCACAGTGGTGGCTAGTGGGGCATGCATACTCACAGTGGTGGCTAGTGGGGCATGCATACTCACAGTGGTGGCTAGTGGGGCATGCATACTCACAGTGGTGGCTAGTGGGGCATTCATACTGGCCCTGGGGGGGCTGAGGGCACAGGTAGGCAGCACAGCAGCAGAGTCTGAGGGCTCCTCTGGCTGCTTTCTCTGAGTCCCATGTGTGTCTGCTTTTTCTATTGCAGGCACAGGGGGACCTGAGAAGACACAAGTGCTGCTCCCCTGCTCTCCCCCCCTCCTGCTAATGGTGCACTTACCTCAGTTTGTAGAGCAGACGTTTTTGAAGCAGCCGCTGTGTAGATAAGCCGGTCACATGTGAGGAATGGATCCTGGGTAGAAGGGGCAGGCAGAGGGGGCGTGGCCAACATCGAGTGAGTAGGAGGAGGGGACAAGGGGGGCATCCGAGGAGTGTGTGTGTCCAGCATTGAGCGGGCGTGGACGACAGCAAAAGGGGGCGTGGCTAACAACATAGATGCCGTAGAAGGCATCCAGAGTGGGCGCGTGGCAGCTGCTTATCACTGACTGCGGGATGCATAGCTCCCGGCAGTGAGAGCGAAGCTGAGGCATAGATCAGGCCATGCCTCCAACTCTCAGCAAGACGGGCGGGCCGGTCACAGACAGTAGGCGGGCCGCATCCGGCCCGCGGGCCGACCCTTGCCCAGGTCTGGCCTAAAGGATGCGTCTGCCCAAGCTCGCATCTGCCGAAGCAAGAGCATGCACTTGGTAGTGCTTCCAAAAGATATGCAGACTAGTCCAAGTGGCAGTCTGACAGACCTGCTGAGCCGTAGCCTGGGCCTGAAAGCCTAAGAGGCACCGACAGCCCTGGTCAAGTGTGCCTTGATCCCCGGCGGGAGAGGCACTTGAGTACCCTGGTAGGTATCGGAAATGGCCGACCTAAACCAAGGAGCCAGGGTCGGCTTAAAAACCGAAAGGCCCTTACGCTGACCAGCAGTCAGCACAAAAAAAGAGGTGCACCGCCTAAGAACAGCGGTGCGAGACACATAGATCCGGAGCGCCCGCACCAGATCCAGAGTATGCAACGCCCTTTCAAAGCGATGAACAGGAGCCGGACAAAAGGAAGGCAGGGAAAATGCCCCGGATAAGGTGGAACAGCAACCACCTTAGGGAGAAAGTCCGGAGTCGGACGGAGAACCACCTTGTCTTGATGAAGGGAGGACTCCGAAGAGAGTGCGGCCAAAACAGAGACTCTCTTGAGGGAAGTTATGGCCACTAGAAAGACCACCTTCTGTGAAAGATTAAACTAAGAAACCTCCCTAAGAGGCTCAAAGGGGGGGTTTCCGGAAGCCGTGAGGACCGAATCAAGGTCCCAGGGCTCCAAGGGCCGCCGGTAAGGCGGAATGATGTGAGATACGCCCTGCATGAAGGAGCGCACCTGGGCCAGCCGGGCGATACGCCGCTGGCACAACACTGATAGAGCCGAGACCTGTCCCTTAAGGGAATTGAGGAATAGTCCTAGCTGCAGACCGGACTGTAGAAAGGACAGGAGGGTCGGCAAGGCCAAAAGGCCAAAGGATACTTCCGAGCTCGAGTCAGAGTGGAGATGACTTCAGGAGGGATACCAGAAGTCGACAAGATCCATGACTCAAACGCCACG